>NC_081408.1:732889000-733193107 GCF_030272615.1 Cryptomeria japonica | reverse complement strand
ACTTCTATCCATTGTAACCATTCCTTACAAGCTTTCCAAGGTTCTACAAAATTAGGGTCATCCTTATACAAGTTCTTCAATTCCTCAAAACCTAATACCTCCACTCTCACCTCTGTTAGCAAATTCCTCCTTCTACTCAAAGCATCAACAACTTTGTTTTTGTTCCTTCTTCTATGCTTCAACATAAACGTATAACTCTACAAAATCTCCACCCATCTCATATGTCTTTGATTAAACTTACTCTTACTATTCAAATACTGCAAAGCTTGGTGATCAGTATAAAGCACAAATTCCTTAGGAAACAAATAATGTCTCAACTTCTTCAATGCTTCAATTATGGCATAAAACTCTTGATCATACATAAAATATCTTCTTCTTGTATCATTCAACTTCTCATTGAAATAAGCTACTAGTCTAGCTTCCTGACTTAACATTGTTCCAATTGCATTCCCACTTGCATCACAGTCTATGTAGTGTCCACCCTTGATTTTACCTATTTTGACTAGAGTTGACTTTTATATTATGCTTGATAGACTTATATAGACTATATTTGATGATTTGGATGATGATTACTCATGTGCTTTAGTTACTTATTATTGATGTTAGACAATATTGGACATATGCTATTTTGATGATCTATAAGGATGTTGGTACTATCATTATTGATCATGTGATTTGATGATATATGTACTCGATGGATTTTATATTCTCACTATGTGATGGATTGTCAATAGATTTTATTTATCATGGTTTTGATGATGATTGCAATTACGCTAACCCTACTTCATGATTACATTTGATGAGATGTTTATCAAATGTGTTTGACTATTGTTTGACTGTCTTCATGGTAGAGACGATTCCACATCACTCACTATGAGTGGGATGTGTTGTCACGATTCTCTATCACTTGCATGTTCTATATATATAAATGTGTGTGTGTGTGTGTGTGTGTGTGTGTGTGTGTGTGTGTGTGTGTGTGTGTGTTGTGTTGTCATTTTGTGGTTGCAGGATTTTGTAGGTATGAGACATCGACTCCACCTAGCTTCACAGGTCTGACCATGTCTTTAGTTCTAATAGCCTATGTGGTTCAGAGATGGCATGAGTAGTCAACATCTTGGAAAACTTTGCCATGTCAATTAGTAAGCTTGGTCTTCTTGATGTTGTGAGTTCGGTTTATGTTGGTTGATTTACTTGATTATGTTAGAGTAATTATGTGGCTCTTGATGTGTGGTTTTATATTTAGTAACGTTTATTTTAATGTATTTAATTTATTAGTTTTGAATATTTAATTATTTGACATTTATATTTATTTGATAATTAACGATTATTGATTTTATGATTATTTAATATTTGATAAGCCTTATTATTGTTTAATATTTATTTTATATTTGTTATTGAATCTTTAATGGTATTGGATTATTTAATTACTTATTTGACTCTCTCTGGTTTAATATTTATTTGGTTCTTTATTTTATTTTATTACCTTTTGGTTTATCTAATTTTAATCCCCATTTGGATTATTTATTTATAGCTTATGTTTATTTAATAGTTTGACTTTTATTTCCTAAGTGGGGTGTATGAACATATTAAATTAAATAATAATATAACATTCCCACTTAGCTGGATAAGTATATTTTATATTTACTATACCTACCCTTTGCTCTCATTGGTTAAATTCAAAATGGGAGAATAAATTATTATATATGGTGGGTTGGTAAAATATATTCCAAAATGGAATATTTTGATTGGCCGAGATTGAGGCTAGGGTTTTTGGATTATTTTTGCTTTTTATTTTCTTTTTCGTGATGGTTTTTGGGTTGGGTATTCTCTAGAAATTTTTCCAACAAGCATTCTTCCCTGGTTTTGGATTTCTTTTACTCTTGGTTTTGGCTAGAGCTTGGTTGGATTTTGGTTTGGCTTGTGGGAGCTCTTCTTCAGCTTAATTCCATCACTTCAAGTTGTAGGTTGGAGTTCTTTTACTTTTGCATTTTGATTTTAATGGTTTCTCTATGCATGCATTGTGTCTGCAATTGTTTTGGGCTTGGGTTGAAATATTACGGTATTGTATGGTTTAAATATTGTTTGGAGATTAATATTTAGGGAGGAAACCTTATATTATTTGGGATTTTATATAGTTTCTGGGAATAATTTTTTGGTTGTCTAGGAATGCCATTTCACGACTTTGTCAGATTTCTGCATGAGCTTGGGTTGTTGAATCTCTTGTTTTGCATGGGAGTTTGAACGGATATTTTTCCCCTTTGTGAGTCTTTCAGTCTGAGAGTGTTTGGATTTGGTTTCATTGGTTTTTCTATGAGTTTGAAACGGTTTTATATGCCTATTACCGTGAAGAAATTTTGGTTGGATCTTGAGCTATAGTTTGAATTTATTTACCTTGTTTTTGGGTGTCTCTATTCATGTGTTTTTTGAGCCCCTTTGTTTAAGTTTGAAATTTATTTTTCTGCTGTAAGTTTTCTGAGTTTTTCGTGTGAAATATGTAAATGCATTGTTTCAATGAATGTGTTGTTTGAATATGTAAAAGCGTTGTTCTGTTTTGTGTGTGCATTGCTCTGCACAGTATAAGCGTTGTCTCAGAAGGTGTAAGCATGAATCTGGGAATGCATGCGTTGTCTTAGAAGATGTTTGCACTATCCTACAGGATGAAAGCGTTGTTCTATCTGACAAAAGCGTTGTTCTATCTAACGAAAGCATTGTTCTATGGGATAAATGGGCTAAATTGTCTATGTTCTATGTTTTCTCAGTTCGGGTCATTTTTTAGGTATTGTCCCTATCATGCCTAAGAAGTGTGATCCTACAGCTGCAACACAAAACACTCAATAGATCATTACAAGCATGGTTAGAAAATTTAAAGAAAAGAAACATAAACCATGGCTAATCAATCTATCGCCTCCTAAGAGATGCGAGTGTGAATTTTCTCTCAGATCTAGATAAGCAATTTGAGTGACTTGACTACACCTACATGGAGGATTTAAATGATAAAGATGCATTTAAGATAGAAATGATAATGATTAAGCTACATTATTCCATGATTATGCTAGAAAATATGCTAAATCTAAGATGCAATTAAGTTATAATAACAATGCTTATATGATAATGCTACTATGAATATGCCTATAGTAACAATGCCTAGGATGCAAATGATATGGGATCAAGATTGGGATCCTTTGTGCTCCAACAAGGGGGATATTTATAGGATGTCCAAGGCCAAGGGTGAGGTGGCAAGAATCAATAGTCAAGATTAAGTTTGAAGATATCAAGGGTGAAATTGGAGGTGGTTGGAGAAGAGGTTGGATGAAAGGGGACAATGTCTATTGGAAAATGCACACTCCAATGAGAAATTGTAGGTGATTGAAGGTTTTGTCATTGATGGCAACCTTGCAATCATATGATACTGGCAAGACAGGATACCAGCACCGACAATGACAAACTCTACACCGGCACATAGGACACCGACACCTTGGCCGACCTCAATCTTGTTTGAAATGTATTTTGTAATTAATTATAAAATCATTGTAAGCTGACATGACGAGTTGTAATATGACTCATATATGTATGAGATAAGAAATATATGTGATAGGATGTGAGATAAGTAGACCTAATATGTGAATTATAGGTTAAGGGTTTATGTATGTAGCAGAGCTTAAACCGATACTGGATCTGGCATAGAAAATGCTAATCTAAAGCAGTACAAGACATTGGATTAATATAATCCATTTTTGTAAGTCACTATGACTTCTTTTGTAATTGAGCAGTGAGCTCTAGGCACTTGGCCTTCCTGCATGTGCAGGCCCCTATTGTAAAAGTAATATTCCCTTATTGGCCAGTAAGCGAATATTGTGGGTCACAAATCCCACTGAGGTTTTTCCCACATTGGGTTTCCTCAATAAAATACTGTGTTATGGTGTGCTTCTCATGTGGTTGTTATTATTCTTGTTTTCTGCATTATTTCTAGTTTACCGGTACACAATTTTAATATTCTTTTCATGTCTTAAGTCAAGTAAATTTATTAACCAGTTAGATATTGATTCACCCCCCCCCCCCCCTCTTAGTATCTTTCGGAATCCTAACAATTTCATCTCCATGGTGAAAAGTGTCAAGGAGCTTTGCTCATGAGAGGGAAAAGTGTCCAAGGAAAGGGGACATGGTGGTTATGATGTGCAAGCTAAGGTGGGGTTAATTAAACCCAGGGTTAGAAGGAATGGGTTAGGTTAGGTGGTTAGAAGTTAGGAGGCATGTGGGTAATTTGAATTTAAAAATTCAAATAATAGGAAAATGCTAATTAATTTTTAACAACTCATGAATTGATTTGTTTTAATTAATTAGGGGATTTAGAAGAAATGAATTTGATGTGGGAATTAATTAATTTGAATTAATTAATTAAAGGGGATTATTGAAATGAGCCTATTAAATAAATCCTTAGATTTATTAATAAGTAGATGAATGGGAGAATTTAATCAAATTGTTAATGAATTCAATTAAATTGGGAAGGAGGATAAATTAAATAATTGCTTATTCAATTAATTATCTTCAAACCATTTTTACGTGTATACATTTTGCCCCTCTTTGAAGCGAGTTGTGATGACGCGTTGATTCAAAGAATTATTTCATTTTGATGATGATATTGGTTTGATAGGATGCCCCAAACCTTGATTGATAAATTGCGGTATGATGATGCCCCCTCGGGAGATCAATTGAGATAATTGATTTGTTGGAGTGGTTTGGATGATTGCAAAATTGATGTCCCAATTAGAAAAGATTCAATTTTGCAACATTGACTGATGAAAGTGCGAGTTCTTTGATCATGATGATGTGGTTCTTGATGATTGATAGAGTTTGATAAATTTCGATTAGGTTTGATTAGTTTGATAAGATCTAAATTTAGTCTGGTTTCAGGAAAGATACCTCTTGTATAAGATAAAGATGATCAGAAGCGTCTGGTTTCAGGAACGATATATCCTGTATAAGACTTGATCAGAAGTGTCTTGTTTCAGGAAAGATACATCCTATATAAGACATGATAAAATAGATTAGATATGATCGATTGATAGAATGGATAAGATTGATTGGATAAAGAACTGATAGTTTGTTATCAATATTAGGTTGCAAGATGATTTAGATAAGCTGATGTTGGTGCATTTGAGGGGTGGCATAAGATTTGCGTTGGGTTAACAATATCTAGAGAATAAGATTTGCGTTGGGTTGACAATATTTGGAGAGAAATGAATCATCATTTTGATTGTGTATACACTTATGATAATACATTGATGATTCCTGTGATAGATTTGACATTTGGATAAGATGAGCTTTTGGGATCCCATGCAAGAATGAAATGCAAGCTAAATGCCAATGCCAATGCTAATGAAATGCAAAGCTATGATCGGACTAGTCACTAGGTTATTTCTTTTTGTCATCATTGAGCTTTTGAAATGTGGGAGCTGAGTGCAAACATTGATGATATAATTAAACCATGATGACCTGAGCACTGCTTTCCTGGATTTGATATTTCAAGTTAGTACAAGCATCGACGTATAATTAAACCAAGATGACTTGAGTGTTGCTTGCATAAAATAGGCAGTATTAGCCATTGGTATATGCAAATTAGAAATGTCTTTGATGATACTCCGATGATCATGTCCTGAGACAAATTTGCACCTACTAATGATTAATTTTAGACAGCAGACAAGAAAAATATCATGGCCCTTCCTTGTTCCTCTAGTCAAAGACATCCTAGAGTCACTCAGAAATCATGATAGTGAAAATCAAGATAATAAAGTTGAACCAAAGAGCTGAAAGCAATATCCAAAATATATCATCCATTAAACAAATGTGCGATGCGCTTAGACTGACGTGTGATAGCTTGATGGTTAACAATTTGATCTTATGTTGAACGTTGGATGTGTCTCAGTGGTTTCGCTTGATAAGTGTTGTCTAACTATTGTTTTACCTATTTGATTAAGCTCAAAATGATAAAAAAATTTGCCCCCAGCTAGGTGTAGGATTTTTCCCCAAGCCTAGAAACAAAGTAATTATGATATACCCAATGATCCAAACCATGGCGAGAAATTTGTTGTGATACCTGTGTATGTACAAAAGCATTATGATGGATATGGACAACGTTGATGGAGGATGAATGCAAGCAGAAAAATGCATGAACTAATAGATGGAAGAGCTAGCTGACAGATAGCTCCTATTTGCCAGGTTTTCACCATCTATTTTTATTGCACTTTTTCTCATATTTGATTTTTTTTTCTTGGTTTGGCTTTTTTTGGGGGGGGATTTTTTATGCTTTTTCATTGTTTTTTATTTTTCTGCTTTTTACTGTTTTTTATTTTTGTTTTTTCAGACATAAAACTTCTTCAAGTGCATGTTATTGATGGGTTCCTCAAGCTGATTCTCATCCTATGTTGATAGCTGATATGCTCCTAACCAAAATACTATTGTGACCACAAACAGTCCTAACCAATTTGGTTCAAACTTTCCTTTCTTTTCTCGATCTCCTTGGTTGCATGAATTTTCTTTGAGTACTAGTTCCCCAACTTGAAATACTCATGGTTTGATCCTATGATTATAACTTCGACACATTCTTTGTTGATATACCTTTAAATGATCAAAGGAATTTTGTCTTCATTCATGGATAATTTCTAACTCTTGTAGTCTAGATACTCGTTCTTCATCTGGAATAAGACCTTTTAATGATACTCATAGAGAGGGTATCTCTACTTCTATTGGTAGTATTACATATGATCCATAAACAAGAGAGAAAGGTGTGGCACCTTTTGGTGTGCGGATACTAGTATGGTAGGCCCATAGAGTAGGGTTCAATTGAATATGCCAATCTCTGTTAGCATCATTCATGGTCTTTTTGAGGGTTTTCAGAATAGTTTTGTTTGATGCTTCTTCTTGTTTATTTCCTTGTGGATAGTAGGGTGTGGAAAATATGTGTTGGATCTTGAATTTCTCACATAGCTCCTGTACATCCTGATTCTTGAATGGTAGCCCATTATCAGTGATAATGGTCATGGGTATTCCATAGCGACAGATGATGTAGTTCAAGATAAATGCATCAATTTGTTTTCATGTGGTATTGATGAGAGTTACTACCTCAATCCACTTTGTAAAATATTTTGTAACTACAAGAATGAATTTGTTACCATTAGATGAAGAAGGATTTATCTTTCCTACTATATCAAGACACCATTGGCAGAAAGGCCAAGATATTGTGAAGGCATAAAGTTCTTGTGTTGGTGCATGAATCAAGTTTCCACGGATCTGACATTGTTTGCATGTTCTAGCTATTTGAAAAAATTCTTGTTCCATAGCCAGCCAATAATACCCCAAGCGTATGAGTTTTTTTGAAAGGATAAGACCACTTGAATGAGTGCCACAAATTTCATTATGGACTTCATGTAAGGCCTTCTCAGATTCTTCTTGTTTGAGACATCTTAAAAGAGTACCATCTAGACATCGTTTAAATAGGGTATCCACGATGAAAATATAATGGGAAGATTGGCGAATAAAGTTTCTCTTTTGATTTTTTGATAAGTCAGGAGGTAGGGTGTTATCTTTCAGGTATGTATAATGTTGACCATAATGGGAGGAATCATGCCCAACAGGGTGACAAATAGTTTGGGAATCAGGACAATTATAAGCAAGGTAAAACAACTCTTTCACCAGGAATTCATAACGCTCTTGATTTTCCTGTGTTTGAAGTAGAGAAGCAAGTGTAGCCATGGTATCTGCTACTTTGTTTTCATTCCTTGGAATTTGCTGAAAAGTTATTTCCACAAAGCATTTGTTGACATCATCAACCATCTTCTTATAAGGCATTAGTTTCTTGTCCTTTGTTTGATAATCATCATTAATTTGATTGATGACGAGCTGAGAGTCTCCAAAGACTTGAAGTTGTGTAATGTTCCATTCTATAGCCATTTTGATACCTGTAACCAAAGCTTCATATTCTATTGTATTGTTGGTACATGGAAAGCTTAATTTGTATGCTTTTGTAATTGTATGACCTTGTGGTGTGATGAATAGAATACCTACTCTTGATCCATGTTGTGTATATGAATCATCAAAGTATAATTGTCATGTTTTTGTTGTGACTATTAGGATATCAGCATCGGGAAACTCAATCTGTAAAGGATGATCATCTTGAAGTGGTGCCTTTGCTAGTTGGTCTGCAATAACTTGTCCTTTTATAGCTTTTCTTTCAACATAATCAATATCAAACTCACTCAAGATCATGATCTATTTTGGTAGTTGTCATATTAATGTTTCCTTGCTAAGTAAATATTTTAGAGGATCGAGTTTAGCTATTAACTTGATGGAGTGAGATAGGAGGTTGTGTCATAATTTTTAAGAGGCAAAAACTACTGCCAAGCATTCTTTTTCTATTGGTGAATAGTTGATCTCGTATCCTACTAATGTTTTGTTGATGTAGTAGATAGCTCGTTCTTTTCCTTCATTGTCCTATTGTGCAAGCAAAACTCCTAATGGTGCTTCAGTGGTCGATACATAGAGTAATAACAACTTTCCTAGAATTGGTGACATTAGGATGGGTGATTGCATGAGATATGCCTTCATCTTGTTCAATGCATCCTCACATTGATTGTCCCATTTTAAATGAAGATTTTTATGCAATAGATGAGTAAATGGTTGACATTTATGTGCTAGCTGAGCAACAAATCTTTTGATTGATTGGAGTCTTCCTTGGAGTGATCTGAGTTGACTGATATTCTCGGGAGATGCCATTTCCATTATTGCTTTTACCTTAATTGGATCCACTTCAATACCTCTAGCTGAAACAATGTATCCCAATAGCTTTCCTGAAGTAACACCAAAGGCAAATTTATTAGGGTTTATCTATAGTTTGTATTATTCTAATCAGTTAAAGATCTTTTCCAATATCCCTATATGTTCTTCTTTATTGTAGGATTTGGCCAATATGTCATCCACATTGTCTTCCATGAATGTATGCATCATGTCATGAAATATAGTTGGCATAGCTCTTTGATATGTAGCACCTATGTTCTTTAATCCAAAAGCATGACGTTCCAGTAGAAAGTACCCCATGAACATGTGAAAGCTGTCTTTTCTTGATCTTTGGGTGCTATTTTAATCTGATTGTATCTAGAGAAACCATCCATTAGAGAAAACATGGAGTGTCCAGCAGTTCTACAATGATGTCAATGTTAGCCAAAGGAAAATCATCCTTTGGACAAGTATTAAAGATCTCTGAAGTCTATGCATATTCTGATTCTTTTATCTAGTTTTGAAACAGGAACGATGTTGGATACCCATTGAGGATAGGCAATAGGTCTAATGAATTTGACATCCAATAATTTCTTTAGTTCTACTTTGACTAGAATAGCGATATGCAGATGCATTTTCCTTAACTTTTTTTTAACTGGTTTGGCTTCAGGACTTACATTTAGGTGATGCATAATAAGCTCTAGATCTAACCCTGGCATGTCTACATATGACTAGGCAAAATTGATTTGCCTTCATTTGAAGAATTCCATATATTGCTGCATTTCTTACTTAGATAGAGAAGTCGATGGATGAAGAATCTTTGGTTGCTCTGTTGTGCCAATGTTAACTACCTCTGTTGGTTCAATCAAAATGGATGACCTTTCTTGATAGTGCTCAAGTAAAGTGTCAAATCTCACATCTTTTGACACCTCGAGGAGGTTTTCACCATTAGATGCATCCTTTCTTTTTACTTTTTCCCGATCTAATGTTGCCAAGAAATGGTTTTCAGCATTAGACTTGGTATTGTTTTCCTTATTTTCACTTTTGCAACTAGGAGATTTGGCACCCACCTACCTAGAAGATTCATTGTTGAAATTCTAGGTGAAATTTGTTGTTGGTTTGATGGCATTAAGATATATAGATATGGCCTAATCACTAGGAAAGGTATTAATGCCAACATGTCCTTCATTTTCCCAATCAATAAGCTCAGGGTGGAGTAGAGGTAAGGGGTCTTCAGGTTGAGATGGTTCAAGGGTATTAAGGGTCATGATAGATGTGTCAAAAATTTTGATATGTATGTTAATGTCTAGAATGGTACTCTCATCAGAATGACCTTGTGCAAGGAGCTCCTGATCATCCTGGATTAAGTCCAATTCAGCCGAATGTGATTCTAATTCAAGTGGGCTAGTTCTTGACATTTGTCCTGCATACGTGTGAACTACATCGACTCCTATATCTTCTTCAAAGAAATTTTCTTCAACTGATTCTTCAGAGTGATAGGAATCCCATTCCCATTCATTAGAGTCAATCTCACTTGCAGCTTGTAATCTACAGATTTGTCCATACAATATGTGATTTATTTCTTATGTTTTTCTTGCTATATCTTTTCTTCTTTCATATTTAGCTTCTTCTTGACTGAGATTGAGTTCTTCCAACCTTTCTATGATCTCTGCTTGACTTGTATTAGCTTCTTTCTTGTTTTGATGAAGACTTAATGTTGTTTGGGAGATATCCTTGGTTTGTTCCTCTTGTTGATTTGAAGGTTGTTTCTTTTTCCATTTCATTGTTTGTGCTTTTTGCTCCCTTTCAATTGCAAGTTGTTCTTGTTTGTTTTCATATTGCTCTTTTTGTTGGCTAGAAGATGTGTCCTCTGGTAGAGTATTTTGTCCATACCCTAAATCTGCTTTGTTTGTAACTTGTTGAGTGTAAGGTTGAATAGGTTCTGAGATACCTTCTTTTCGTTTCCCTATAGGACCTATTCCAATGTATCCCATTTTTTAAAGAATGCTAAATCCTTTTCCATAATATGTTGTAGGTATTCTAACATTGTTGATCTTTTGTTGGACCACTTCATCTTTGTATAGCCACTGTAGCACATCTTTATCTTCCATTTCCTCTGACAAGGTCCTAGCACTAACAAATTCTCCATCAAATATCAGAAGATGTCTCACAATTGGTTGTTGTTTATATTTTGATTGTTTTCCATAGGATTTAGGAGATAGTGGTAATTAGGATATTGAATATTCTTTATTCCCTTGATCTCTTAGCTGCATTTGTTTTTCCATACTTGACAAAATTGAGGCAAATGATTTTTCTTTGGATTCTGTGTTTGAAGATGATGCCTCCCTATTATGAGGAACAATGACCTCTTGAGCTGGTTTGAGATTACTGTAGTACTGAAATGGATTTGAATCTACTGAGATCATGATTTCTTGCCCACTGTAGGGAAACGTTAAGCACTAATGGTATGTTAATGGAACAACTTGTATGTCATGTATCCAGGGTCTTCCCAAGAGAAGGTTGTACGATAAGTCCAAGTCTAGAACTTGGCAGGCTATGTCTTTTTGCAAAGGTCCCACTCTGATGGGTAATATCACCATTCCTTTAGAGGAACACTCTTCTTCATCATATGCTTTGATGGTGATCTTTTTCCAGGGATCAACTGCATTTTCTGAATAATGTAGAGCATAGACAAGACTTAATGAGCAAATATTTAAGCCAGCTCCTCCATCTATTAGGACACGTTTAACTCGTGTCTTATGAATGATGACTTCGATATGCACAGGAGAATTATGGGGATGTTGCAAGGACATGTCGTTTTCTTCAGTGAATACTAAGTAGTGAGGGGTTGTGAGGTGTCCCACCATGGTTTGGAATTGATTGATATCAAGATCTTTGGATATTGTTGTATCTACTAATGCTCGTTCAAGAATTTCTTTGTGTGCAGGTGAAATCTTTAAAAGTTCTAAGATGGATATCTACGCGAGCGATTTCTGTAATTGCTCCACTAAACTATATTGTTTTGTAGTGGAGGACATGTTAAGGGTAGGACCCAGCAAAACAACTTTATCTTTGCTTCTTGTGATAGCATGAGCAAGTTCTTGATGTTTCTTTTCTTTAACTACAATCACATTTACCGCATTATCATATGTATGAGTGTAGTTTACTTTTGCTTTACCCTTAACATTATTTGTTGTTCATGATTCACCTTTCTCATAGTTTGGAAGCAAAGTTTTAAAAGCTTTATGAGATTCATTTGTTGTATGTCCATCCACACTTATTACTCCATTATCAATCAAATCTTGGATGACATGTTTCAACCGCTAACATTTATCTATGTGATGTCCCTTGTTTCGATGGAAATCGTAATAATGGTTATCATTCCACCAAGATGGTTTTATTTGAGGTTTCATAATTTCTTTCTTCTGGCAAAGTGATCAATTTGTTTGCGAGAAATGTTTTTAGTGCTGACCCAAGGGGTTCACCAATGTTTGTGAATTTCCTTTGAAAGAAATTTTTAATAGTTTCTTTTTGGTGATGGTTGTTTTGCTGAGTTGTCGCTGAGTGAGTGGATAAATTGAAAACTGGTTGTTTTGGTTTCACATTATTGTTATCCACTATTCCATCATTGATGACATTTCAATTTATATTCCAAAACTTTGGCTTATCATTGTTATTGTTGTTAGTGTTGTTAGGAGGATGAATTCCTTCTTTGTATATTTTCAGCTTACCTTTCTTTATCATAGCTTCCTCCATTATGATTCCATTATCAATCATTTTTCCAAAAAATTGATTTCCTTGCATTTTTAAATAATAACTCATTTGATCATTTAAGTTGTCAATGAATATGTCCATTTTTTCATACTTTGGCATTGTACGGGGATACCGTGAAGCTAACCATCTCCATCATTGTAAAAATGTCATGAAAGGTTCTCTAGCTTTTTGTTTGGTGTTACATAGGTCTAGCATTGTTATTTCATGTTGTATGTTATAAGAGTATTGTGAAAAAAACTTATCCACCAACTCTAAGAATGATTTGATTCCAAGTGGAAGTTTGGAGAACTATTCCATAGCTAGTCTAGTTAAGCTTTTTGGAAATAATGTCATTAAGTAGGTATCCTCATTGGCAAACTCCATACTCATTGTGCAAAATTCTCGTATGTGATCTTGAGGGTCAATGCATCCATCATATTTTTTGTATCTAGGAGTTTCACAACCTATAGGAAATGGTATCATGTTTAGATTTATGTCGAATGGATAAGGACAGATTTCTTGAAGTGAGTATCTTCTAACATTTCCTCTCTGCATATCTTGAATTTGTGTTTGTAGTGTTTATAGTTTTTGTATGAAAGTTGTGATAGAATTATCAACATGATTTGTTCTTGCATAACCATGATTTTGTATTCTAGGAGGATTTGGATCTCTTCTTGTTTCATCTCTAGTCCTTCTTGTATCTTCATTGAATTGAATGTTATTCAGAATTTCTATTTCATCTCTTTGGGGCATGTAAGTTTCTTCATTAGTTCTGGTGTTACTAGGAATTGATGTGTCATTCATTTTGAGACCAAAAATATCCTCATATTGTTCATTATTAGGGGAGGATCACTTTTCTTTTGTGTCAATTTATTCACATCAAAATCTTGGGGGAGTGTAGCACCAGATTTTGCTAACATTAAGAAATATCTTTCTTTTTCTTCCTCCAATATTTTCTTCATATATTTATCGAATTGAGGATCCTCTTTTATGTCTTGGACATGTTGTTTTGTTATTTCCTCCACAACTTGTATTTCATCTTCATGTTCCATGTTTCTATGATCTTCAGTTATTTCCAATGTTTCAATTTTTGTCTCTGCAATTTTTCGTCTCTGAGCCCTAGTTAAAACGGGCATACACGTGTGTTTGATATTGTGCTAGGATTTGATTGTCTAAAAATTCATTTTGATAAGTGATCAACTATCAAGGTAGACATGATAGAGTGATCTGACATGAAAAGATGGTTCAAGTGTTTAAAGGTTTGCAAGTTTTCTGATCTTCGGTTTTTGGAGTGCAATGATGATGATTTGATAAGAACCAAGTCTAGTAGGAATGATATATCCTATGATGTGGGACAAGATTATCCTGACCAAACATTTCAGTTTCATGATAGAGGATGATAGATCCTGATGAGAAACTATGTTTGAGTGATCAGTTTATAAAAAAGGGTGATAATGCACTTTGAGATGTTTATATCTTGAACTTGTTGAGGGTGAGCACTTGAAAATCTTGAGGTGTTTATGTTCTAAATTCTGATTTTGATGGATGATAACATGACCAAGTGAACCAAGGAGACAATCTAAGCACAAGCGATAGATTAACATGTGTTTATGATTACTGCAAATTGATCAAGCAAAAAAGATAGATCTGAAAAAGGCATGCAAAATGATAGCTCTTGACTGACAGATACAGAGATTTGTACAACAGACTATACAGCCCCAAACGATAATACTCACAAGACCATATGAAAAACTAGGAATTTCATTTGAAATAACAATGCTCTTATTGATATGGATCTCAATGGGGCTTCCTACACTTGGTCCAATCGAAGGGATGGTGAAGATCTCATCCAAGTAAGACTTGATAGATCCCTTCTTTCTAATGATTGGATTCTTTCTCATAGATGCTCCCTTTCGGTTATTAACAGAATTGGGTCAAACCATTATCCCATCTCTTTTATTGCTGAGAATTTTAAGAATAATCAGAGATTCCCTTTTTGGTTCAAAAAGATGTGGACCTCCCACCCTAATCTTGAAAAATCTATTGCTAACTGGTGGAATCTTGATATTAATGGAACTGCCATGTATAAAGTTGCCAAAAAACTTAAAAACATTAAAACCAACATTGAGACTTGGAACAAGAAGGTCTTTTGTGATATCTTTGATTCAAAGAAAAAATCAAAGGAGGAACTGGACAAGATACAAAACTCAATTCAGAAAGAAGGCTACAAAAAGTATTCCAAAGCCATGGAAGATGATGTTCGAGTAAAAATCCACAACATTATTTCTAGGGAAGAAATCTATTGGAGGTAGAGATCTAGGGCTATATGGTTGAAGGCAGGGGACAGAAACACTAAATTTTTCCACATGACTTCTCTAAAACACAAGGCAGAAAATAGAATCACAAGACTGATTGTTGAAAACAACACTCTGCTTAATAAGGATGAAATCAAGAATGAAGTTGTTAGATTCTTCAAGCAGCGCCTTTCTAGTAACAAGGACATTGATCAGACCCACCAACTCAATTTGGTTAATATTATTCCTAAGGTCATTAACCCTATTCAGATTAAGGCCCTTACTACTATCCGGTCTACTGGAGAAATCAAAAAAGCTATATTTTCATTTCAAGGGGATAAAGCTCCAGGTCCTGACGGTTTCCCTATGTTTTTCTTCCAAGATTTCTGGCATATTGTGGGGGAGGACACGGTTAATGCGGTCAAAGAATTCTTTGGATCTAGAAGAATCCTTAAGGAACTTAACTCCACTTTTATAGCCTTAATCCCCAAAGTTGCTAGGGCGAACTCTATGGGAAACTTTAGGCCAATTAGCCTATGCAACTCTTTCTACAAAATCATATCCAAAGTTATGACCACTAGAATTTTGGTAGTGCTTCCCTTCATCATCTTTGAGGGGCAGAAAGGTTTTGTTCTTGGTAGGCAGATCCTGGACTCAATTATTCTTGTTCATGAGAACATTCATTCCCTTAGTGCTACTAAAAAAGAAGGTTTCTTGATAAAGTTGGATTTGGCGAAGGCTTATGATAGAGTTGAGTGGGATGTTCTCTTCAAAATCATGGGGGCTTTTGGTTTTGATGATAAGGTAACTAAAATAATTAGAGAATTGATCACTACTCCTATGTTCTCTATACTGATTCATGGATCTCCTACAAATTTTTTTAAAACTTCAAGAGGGCTCAGACAAGGAGATCCCATATCTCCTATCCTTTTTACCATATTGGCTAAAAGTATGAGCAGATTGATTCATAATTTAAAACAAAGAAAAACTATCAAAGGTCTTCAACCTTCCTCCACTAATGTTTTTTGCACTCATCAACAGTTTGTTGATGACACTATCCTCATGGGATATTCTTCGGTCAAGGAGGCTGATGCCTTCAAAAAATGCTCTTAACTCCTATGCTTTGGCTACTGGTCAGCAAGTCAATTGGGACAAATCGGCTATGTACTTCCTCAATACTCCAATCATAAGACAACAGAAAATTGCTAAAATTATTGGGTGCAAAGTGGAAATGCTCCTTTCAACCTATCTAGGCCTTCCCTTGGGGTTATCTCCCACAAATTTCTTCTGGAATATGCTTATTGATAAAATTAATAAAAGACTTGCTGGATGGAAAGGCTCAATGTTATCTTAGGCTAGGAAACTGCAGCTCCTTCAAGCTACTCTTCAAAATCTCCCTGTTTATGCACTCAACCTGTTTGGTATCCCGGTTAAATTTGTTGAAGCTATGGAAAAAATCCAGAAAAGATTTTTATGGTCAGGAGTGGAAGAAAAAGAGAATACCCTTGGTTTCCTGGGATAAAGTGTGTAGACCAAAGAACAAAGTGGGGTTAGGGATTAAAGCTCTAAAAACCTTTAACAATGCTCTTCTTGCTAAACAATTATGGAGAGCCTATGATATTAAGAAAGATTGGAATCAAATTTGGATTGACAAATACATTTAGAATTAGACTATCTAAGGGGTCCTTAACTCTGAAGATATGCCTGCCAGATCCTTCATCTGGAATAGCATTACCAAATCCATAAAAGTGGCAAAAGCTCGGGCTGGATGGGTCCTTGGAAAAGGTGACAGAATAAGGTTTTGGGAAGACCCCTGGATGAAGAATGAAGCTCTTTATGATCAAAACAATAGTCAAATTATTGAGGAGTGTAAAAGGAGGTTTGGGCTTATGGTATGTGACTACTAGAAGGAGGACAAGTGGGTTAGGCTTGATGACATCCATTTTGGATTTTCCTCTGTCCAAAAGGAGTTGCTATCATTTTCCCCTAACAAAGGCTATGATGATGTTTTCCTCTGGAAAAGTGATCCTAAAGGTAAATTTACGGTTTCCTCCACCTATAAAAACACTTTTTCTCAAACCAGCAATCCCATTTGGAGTAAAGTTTGGAACAACATTCTAATCCCTAAAGTCAACATTTTCTTTTGGCTTGCTTCTCGTAATAGCACCCTTACTCTTGACAATTTAATCTGAAGAGGTTTAAAATTCCCTAATAGATGTGAGCCATGCCAGAAGGAGGGGGAATTAGTTGATCATCTCTTTTTTCACTGCTCCTTTACCTAGGATATTTGGTGCAAAATGTGGGAAAAATGGAAAGTTAATTGGGTCATGAACAAGAGCATCAAGAATATTATCTGGCAATGGAATTTTCCAGCCAAATGCCAAATCATCAAGAACCTTTGGTCTTTGACCCTTCCCATGATTTGCTGGGGCATTTCGAAAGAAAGAAATAATAGGATATTCAAGGAAGCTAAGTTTAATACTCAGGTGGTTTTTGAAAAAATATGCAGGGCTATAAAGGAGAACATCAACATTCCTCACAAGAATAATTAGCAATGGTCTATTACTAATATGAATGATATGGAAAGAGACATCCTTACCAAATGGAACCAAATGCATAAGGTCTACAGATCGGAAAATAAGAATAAGAGAGATAACATTGTATGGCGGTTTCTTGAATATGACTGGATAAATGTTAATTTTTATGGGGCTGCTAAAGGGAACCCTAGAAAGGCTGGTGGAGGAGGAGTTATTAGAAATTCTCAAGGAATTTGCATTGCTACTTTTGCATCTCCTTTTGGGCTCCAAAATAACCATGTGGCTGAAGCTCTGGCAATGCTAAAGAGCCTCTAGCTAGCTCATGAATTCAAATTCAAAAAAAATTGGCTCGAAGGGGACTCTTCAAACATCATACAAGCCCTCAAAGGTATAAGTTTTGTTTCCTGGAATATTACCAATTTAATTAAAAATGCTAAAGATATTCTAAATAACTATGTTAGCATTAGTATAACTCATACCTTTAGAGAGGGAAATAAGGTTGTAGATATCCTAGCCAATGAAGGGGTCAATTAGGAGAAGGATGTAAAATACATTGGAGAAACTCACATCAAATGAGAGGCTAAAGAGCAATTATACTTTGATCACATCAATGGGTCAAGTTAATCTCATGATTAATTTCTGGGGAACGAGTTCCAAAGATAGATTTTGGGGGCGGATTAACTGTCAGATTATGAGTGTTTTTCGGCATCATATCCAAGATCATATGTGTGCGAAAGATTATAGTAATAATAGCTGGGTTTGTGCAGCCATAAGCAGCAATTTCAAAACTACAAAAGAGTCCTTACACGGGAATTCCAGAAATAACAAGTTTTCAAAGTTTTATCTACGAATTGAGAACTGTAGTAGTGGGTATCTTTACTTGGAGCTCAGAATAGGCGGTAACCCAAACAGGAACGAGCCTCTAGGGTGTGAGAATTGGAAGAGTGAAAGAAAGGTATAGAGAAGGCTCCACAGACACAGCTTCACTGATTATATGGAAAAGCTTCACAGAAGCAGAAATTCTATGTCTTACAATTTTGCTAAAAGCTGGAGTAACAACAAAGCCACCCTGTTTGGGGAGATTTGGCAAATTGATGAAAACTTGATTGTAGAGGTCACGGGGCTCAAGATGGAGGGGACTAAATTCTACAGGGATCAGAAGTATGCAGCTGAAGCTTTCAAAAATTTCCCAAAGTCGAAGGATGAGAAGGGTAAGCTTGCGAAGAAGGACAACCTCTCCTACTACACTCCCTAGCAGGTAAAGCCTTTCTGGCAAACAGTTCTTAGGGCTTTAATGGAATATTTGATTGTGGATGGTAGATTTACAAAAAATTATAACTATCATTTCGCTATCCTGAATCATTTTTGTCATGGGGTTAAAATATCCATGCCCTTCTATTTAGCATGCTCTCTAAATGAGAGCCTTGCAGACCATGCTTAAAAGCCTAATTCTTACCCTTTAGCCCACCAGGGGCTCATTCTGCTAATATATGAACATCTTAAGGATAAGGCTAGGGAAACCAAGGATGATCCTTTGATCATTAATTCTCATATATATGAGAGTTGCAAAGACTTTGACTCGAATGGGGATCAACCCAGCACCCCTACCCATAAAAAAAGGAAAGTTGAAATAGAGCATGAGGAAAAGGAGGTACATTGTGATGAAGAAGAGGAAAAGGATAAGGACACTGATACTGAAATGGAGCTAAATAAGGATGAGAACTATGGTGAAGGGGAGGAAGGGGGTAATTCTAAAAACCCTCACTCTAACCCTAAGGGTTCAGAAAGTGAGAATGAGGCTCTGAATCCTAAGGAGTATGACAACCCTAACTCTAAGGAGACTGAATAGGGCAAGGACCCTTCAAACACCATCTTGGACACCGCCCACACTTGCACTCTTGAATTCTTCAATTTCCTAAAATGGGTTGTCGAAAACATCACTAGTATGCAGGGTAAGCAAAGGGAGCTGGAAGATAAGATTAATAAGCTGATTAAGATGTCTAACTCTAGGAAATAGAATGAGGATATGGAAAAAAGTAAAGCAGAGGAGGAAATGGAGATGGAGGACTGGTTGGAGAAAGATCTGATCAAAGGGGACTTGAAACATTTGGAGGATGTTATTAGAACTATGAAAGAGCAGGTGGAGGAGGACAAAGACAACATCAACACCCAAATTGCCCGTAATGAGAAGGCTTTGAAAAGCCTTATGAACCATAGCCTCCAGGTCCTTAAAGTTTCTTCCCAAAATATGAATGCACTGGTGGATCATTTGGAAAAGAAAAATCAAGATAAGAACCTCGTAATTATAGAAGATGCTCCAACTTCCAGCCCCACCCACCAGAACCCTAGGCGCAGAACTAGGTAGACCACTATTGAGAAGGACACCAAAATGAAAGAGAGTCAGATTGGAAAGGAAAACAATGACTTGAGGGAAGCAGCCAAGGTGATGATGCTCTTGGTATAGAATGCTGAGGAAACTATGAAGAGTTTTTAGTTGTAATGCTAGGCTTGGGGTCAATTTCTTGCTGGCCTGTTGTTGTCCTTTTCTCTGCTGCTGGTTTTTTTGCTAGTCTTTTGTAGCTGTCTTATTTTGTTTCCTTCTTGAATATCTTTTGAATGTAATCGGGTTTTGAATCCCTTAAAACTTGTTTTTACTTAATCAAAAACAGAGGCTCGTATGATAATAATTTCTAAACTATACGATAAAACATATACCTCATATGAAAAAACTTAACAAGCCATGCGACAAAAGATTTTATGCTATCAGGATCATACGACGATTCCCACGGACCATACGACAAAGTAGATATCTCGTACGATAGAGAACAAGACAGAGGAAAATATGTTTGTTTGGTCGAATTTTGATCACTGAAGTTTGATGTTTTGCTTATGTTTTCCAGTTTTAGATGTTTGATATTTCAATTTAGGGATGAATACATAGCAAACACGTGATATGATAAGTGCCCACAAGCATGCTAAACCCTAAGGAAGTTGGCTGAGAGAGAAAACCTTTTCTTGTAGACTTAGGTACACACCCAATAGCTAATCAGAATATGGCTATTGAGTCTCACGCAATGGATTCTCAATGTCGTATTATCAGACTCCAAATGATAATGGGGGCACGATATGGCAAGTGTCTTGGGAGAGTTAGTATCTCTCTTGCACAAATATTATCCTCCTTTCGGAGCTGAATTGGGTAGCTTCTAATTTAACTGGAACTAGTAAGGGATTTCTTCGGTGCGTCGGGGTATAATACTCAATTAAGAGATTTCCTAGCCTTGAAAACCAAGGTTTTCCATACCCGAAGATACGGAGGAGAGCTATTCCTGAGCACTATTATTGACTTGATTTTCATGAAATCCTTATAGTGGGTTGGATTACTTGGCATTAGTCATTCCTACTTAGGTCGTTTCCCTCTCATCGCCCTTAATGGCTAAGAGTTATTACTCCTCGAGAGGGTAGGTTTGCTAAAGATATGCACTAATGAAATTAAAATATGAGTCTAGCTTTCTGATTACCTAAGAAAGGTGAGAGCATACTTGCCTATCATCAAAAACACAATATACATGATTATTTATTCCTTTAGCAAAATCAAGTGTGCCTAGAAAGATTTAATAAATACACAATTTTTTGTTGAATTCTTTTTAGGCAACCTACAAAATAAATTTGTTAGTAGTCATTGATGTGTTTGGACTTAAGTCTTTGACAAGCGTATCTTTGACAACGTCCTACAAAAACTAGTTAGGCTACAAAAAATCTCACAAACAAATTAGGGTTAGCATTAATAATGATCGGATTTAAAACCTGAAAACCATAAAATATAGTTTATTAAGAAAAAATAGAGGTAGAGAGTTGTACGACACGATTTACCAGCTCGTACGACAATATTTCTGATATCGTGCGAAAGCAAAAATAGGATTGTACGATACTTTAGAAGCTCGTACGAGTCAGGATGGATTGTCATCCCAGCTCAAAAAGAAGTTCATACGAGCTAGTAAATGAACTCGTACAAGATTCTGCACCAGACCTGAGCAGAGATGAATGTTGATGAAGCTTGAGAGGCCAAAAATGATAATTTCAGCCCCACGGTGGGCACCAAAATATCATGCCTATGAAGTGTGATCCTTTAGCTACAACACAAAACACTCAATAGATCATTACAAGCATGGTTATAAAATTTAAAGGAAAGAAACATAAACCATGGCTAATCGATCTATCGCCTCCTAAGAGATGCGAGTGTGAATTTTCTCTCAGATCTGGATAAGCAATTCGAGTGACTTGACTACACCTAGATGGAGGATTTAAATGATAAAGATGCATTTAAGCTAGCAATGGTAATGATTAAGCTACATGATTCCATGATTATGCTAGAAAATATGATAAATCTAAGATGCAATTAAGCTATAATAACAATGCATAAATGATAATGCTACTATGAATATGCCTATAGTAACAATTCCTAAGATGCAAATGAGATGGGATCGGGATCCTTTGTGCTCCAACAAGGGGGATATTTATAATATTTCCAAGGCCAGGAGTGAGGTGGCTGGAATCAACCGTCATGATTAAGTCTGAAGATATCAAGGGTGAAATTGGAGGTGGTTGGAGAAGAGGTTGGATGAAAGGGAACAATGTCATCTCCATGGTGACAAGTGTCAAGGATCTTTACTCATGAGAGGGTAAAGTGTCCAAGGAAAGGGGACATGGTGGTTAGGCTGTGCAAGGTAAGATGGGGTTAATTAAACCCGAGGTTAGATGGAATTGGTTAGGTTTAGGATGTTGGCAATATTACAAGGATATTGAGAAGGTTATTGATGATTATGGACATAACTGATTAAAGATGTTTTACTATCTTGATATTATTATTTTGTCATTAATGTCCAGAAATTGATTATCTAATTCAGTATGATGTTGCCATATCTTAAGAAATATGATATGAAGATTATAAAGAAGTCGGTAAAGACACAGGAAAGAATATGATGAATAAAGGGATAAGTTATTCAATGGGCAACTCTACCGAGTCAGGCAATGATGAGATCTTGATGTTTTATATTGTTCTAACATCATACATATGTTGTAAAATGTAAAGGTTAATACTATACTATGTTATCAAGAAAAGAACCTAGTCAGTAAACCCTAAGGTTATCGTAGTCAGTTAATGAAGACAGAATGTCTACCGAGTAAAGTTTAGTATTCATGGAGTTGTAACCGAGATATAATAGAATGCATTAAATGTTTACATGTGATATTTAATGAAAGATGTTGATGACCTGGAGTGGATCAATGATTGGCAAGTTGTAGAAAAAGTTTGTTAACAAATATAAGGCAATGGAAAGTTGGCAAGAAGATCTATAGCTCAGATTGAACTGCATTACCCTAACATAAGTTCCAAGATAAATCTGCAAGTTCCGAGGTGGGGTAAAATGTTTTCAGATCAAAAGATATAATGAACCTGGACAAAATTTAAGATCTGATGGCTATGATTGATCATGGGAAATGTGATCAAGGAGATTAAGCAGTTACAAAATTGTTTATAAATAAGGAATTGTTGATAAATAATGTATGCAGGCAAGTGTATGCACAAGGATGCTACATAGTTATTACCAAGCATAGACACTTGAAGACCTATTAGAATAACATAGTATTGATGCCCAATAGATAGACAAGATTAGTTCTATGTCTAGATTGTATTGAACAAATAGGAATCTACTTTAGCATTTTAGATGTGAAGTTGCAGATAAATTGTATTACTATTATTTTGTGAAAGTGATAGGAAATCTCTTAACCGAGTGGACTTAACAGTCTTATATGTAAATCCTCTAACAAGGTGACATTTTGATTGAGTGTTTGAAATCCTATGACAAGGTCACTTCTAACACAGTTAAGATCCTAACAGATCTGAGGGAAATCCCTTAACCGGGTCACATCTAGCAATGTGTTTTGTAATCTTTAACAGGATTGGCTTTTAACCGAGCATACTCTAGAAGAGTATATTTCTTAGTGGGTCCCAAATCCCATAGTGGTTTTTCCCTATTTGGGTTTCCACGTTAAATCTGGTGTTATGAGGTGTATATTGTTATATGCTTTTGAGTTTGCATGTTTGACAGTTTTTTATTATATGACTTATATATGTTATCGAGGTTGAATTTAATGTTTTTATGGATGAATAAGTTTGTATGATTCACCCCCCCCTCTCATCTTGTTGGTTATTGGATCTATACTTATATTAAGTATCAGAACTATCAATTGGTATTAGAGCTTTGGACTCTGAAAGGAAAGTTTAAAGGCACTTGAGTTAAAGATCCAAAGATATATAAGAGGGATGCACCTAAGCTGAATAAGTCAAGTTTCTCTACATGGAAGAAAAGGATGAAGCTACATCTATCAGGAGTTGGAGAATATGCTTTATACTATCTGGAGAATGATTTTGTTGCACCGAGCACCTATCCATTAACTATGGAAGAGATAAAGGAAAAGAAAGAACACATTCAAGCAATGATTGAAATAACATTTGCATTGACCAATTCTGAGTTTAATGATCTAGAAGGCTGCAATGATGCAAAGGAAATGTGGACTAAGCTTGTATTTGTATATAGCGGAGATGAACATGTTCAAAGAGAAAAAGTTGATAGTCTAAGAGGACAACTTGAATCTATGAGGATGAATGAAGGTGAGAACATAACCTAGTATAGTACAAGACTAAAGGAGATTGTAAATCAAGTCAAAGGAGCAGGAGGAACTATTGAAGAAAAGGATGTGACAAGTAAGTTGTTAAGAACCCTTCTACCTGCCTATGCAATTCGAGTCTCTGCAATCAATGAATTGAGGTCTGTACCTAATATGCCAGTTTCCTTGGATGCCACTATTTGTAAGCTACATGCATTTGAGCTAAGTAATTTTGATAACAGTGGGTCATCAATAAATAAAGTTGAATCTGTATTTAGTTCTTTTCATCTAAATGAATCTAATGATTACAATGAGAGAATGTATAAGTACTTTGAAGGAGATCACAGTGGAGCAAGTGAAAGATTTCAGAAGAACATGGAGGAGGTATATAAACTGTATGAAGAAATCAAAAAGAAAGAAGAATTTGAAGCACTATTGGCCAAAAGGTTACCGAGAGGCAAAGGTAAGTATAAAGGAAAACTACCTTTGAAATGTTTCAATTGTGATAAGATTGGACATATGGCTTCCAACTGTCCTAACAAAGATTTCACTGAAAAGAGAGATTACCAAGATGATAGACAAAAAGATAATCATTACAGAGGACACCAAGACTTCAGAAGAAGAGATAGAAAGACATGCTTAATTGTTGGTGAGGAATTTGAAGATGATAAATCAGATGAGACTGATACAGAGGAAGTTGTTTATGTGGCTATCAAGGATGGACTAGATGAAGAAAGGTATGAAGAAAAAGCCCTAATATCTCACATAAACACTAATGATTCTTGGATTATAGATAGTGGATGCTCACATCATATGACAAGAGATAAACACAAGTTTGTTATGTTAGAAGATTATGATGGAGTCTATGTTAGATTTGGTAATGATGCACCATGTCCGGTAAGAGGTAAAGGATCCATAACACTTCTTGATAAAGCAAGATGCAATGATGTTTATTGGGTTAAAGGTTTGAAATATAATTTGTTAAGTGTACCACAACTAAACAACACAAGTTACCAAATAGAATTTCAGAAAGGAATTGTCAAAGTTCATGACAAGAATGGAAAGTTAGCTACTACCGAGACACAAAAAAATGGTAATAAATTTCACCTTGACTCTACTCACAACAAGTGTTTGCATGCAAAGATTGATAATACCTAGTTATGGCATAAAAGGTTTTGTCATGTTAATTTTGATAATCTGATCAAGATAAGTAAGAAGCACAGAGTAAGAGGTCTACCGAGTCTTGAAAAACCTGATAATGCTATGTGCCGAGGATGCCAGATGGGTAAGTTGACAAGATCCAGCTTTACAAGTAAGTCCTACACTTCTAAGGGAATTTTAGATCTTGTGCATACTGATCTTTGTGGTCCTATGAAAGTTCAAAGTTATTATGGTGATAAGTATTTCATATTATTTGTGGATGATTATTCAAGGATGATGTCAGTAATGTTTTTAAAAGAAAAGTCAGAAGCTTTTCAAATGTTTAAGTGGTACAAGGCTAGAGTTGAAAATGAAATAGGAAGACAACTAAAATGTCTTAGATCAGATAGAGGAGGAGAGTTCACATCTGATGATTTCAACCTATTTTGTAATGATCATGGTATTAAAAGACAAGTCTCTGCACCAAGAACTCCACAACAGAATGGAATAGCTAAAAGAAGAAATAGATCTATTGTGGATTGTGCTAGAACACTAATGATTGAGAAGAAGGCTCCACAAACATTTTGGAGAGAAGCAATAAGCACAGCTGTTTACACCTTGAACCGAGTTCAATTGAAGAAAGGTACTTTGAAGACACCTTATGAAATGTGGTATGGCAAGAAACCTAATGCAAGTTATTTTTAGATCTTTGGAAGCAAATGCTATGTTCATAAAGATGATAGAAATGGCAAGTTTGATCAAAAAAGTGAAGAAGGAACATTTCTAGGATATTCTTCTAGAAGCAAAGCATTTAAATGTCTGATCAGATCATCTAACAAAATAGTAGAAAGTGAAAATGTGAAAATTGATGAATTTGCAGAAAGAACTGATGACAGGAATTCCAAAGAACCAGAAGACTATGATGAATTTGTCCATGTGCAACCGAGAAGTCCTATTGAGATAACTGTTGAAGGAAATGAGGAAGATATCCAGTTATTGAGTGATGAAGAGTATCATACAGAGCCTATTGATCATGTATTAGCCAAATATGTTAGAAGACACCATGGACCAAGTCAGATTATAGGAGATAAGGATGATCCAGTGATGACAAGGAACAAACTGAGATAGAACACCTGTTTGATATCTGAATTTGAACCGAGAATAGTGAAAGAGGCATTAAACAATGAAGATTGGATAAATGCTATGACTGAAGAGATTGATCAAATCAAGAAGAATGACACATGGACACTGGTCCCAAGACCGAAGGACAAAAATGTAATCGGTACAAAGTGGATCTTCAGAAACAAGATAAATGAGAAAGGTGAGGTCATTCAAAACAAAGCAAGATTGGTTTGCAAAGGTTATGCCCAAGAAGAAGGAATTGATTATGGTGATACTTTTGCACCTGTTGCTAGACTTGAAGGAGTTAGAACATTGTTGGCATATGTTGCTTTCAAAAACATCAAGGTATATCAAATGGATGTCAAATCTGCATTTCTGAATGGAATATTAGAAGAAGAAGTTTTCATTGAACAACCTAAAGGATTTGTTGAAGACAATAATAAAGATCAGGTATGTAAATTGAACAAAGCTTTATATGGTCTAAAACAAGCACCTAGAGCATGGTATGAAAGATTGCACTCTTATTTGATTAAGATTGGTTTTATAAGGACAAGTGAGAACAACAACATGTACATGAAGAATGATGAAAATGGAATACTAATCTCAGCCATATTTGTTGATGATATTATATTTTGTGGAAATGAAATGAGCAAAGAATTTGAGATGTCATTAATTAGTGAGATAAAGTATTTTATAGGCTTATAGATACTACAAATGAAAAATGAAATTTTCATTACTCAATCCAAATACATAAAGAAAATCTTGAAGAAATTTGGAATGGAGGATTCAAAGCCAGTAAGTACTCCTATGACTACAAACTACAAACTATCAAAGAATGATGAATCTGCATCTGTTGATGAGACACTCTACTGATCCATGATTGGAAAACTACAATATGTTGTTCACAACAGGCCAGATATAGCACATGCAGTAGGTATTGTTGCAAGATTATCTGCAGATCCTAAAGAAATACACATGGCAACAATGAAAAGAATTTTTAGATACTTGAAAGGCACTGAAGATTATGGCTTAGTATATCAGAAAGGAAATGATTTTGATTTAAAAGTTTATACTGATGTTGATTGGGTAGGCAACATTGATGATAGAAAAAGCACAAGTGGAGGAGCTTTCTTCTTAGGAGAAAGACTAGTGAGTTGGCTTAGCAAGAAACAAGGATGTGTTTCTCAGTCAACAACCAAAGCTGAATATGTTGCTGCAGCACTAAATTGTACCAACATTGCATGGATCAAACAATTGTTTGAAGGTATAAATGAGAAAGTTACCGAGCCAGTAACTATATTCTGTGACAATACTAGTGCCATTAATATTTCAAAGAACCCTGCTATGCACTCTAAGACAAAGCACATATCTATCAAATATCATTATCTTAGAGAAGAAGCTCAAGAGAAGAAAGTGGTGTTGGAATATGTTAACACAAAGGAACAAATAGCTGATATCTTCACCAAGCCACTACCAAAGGACACTTTTGAATATCTCAGAAGTAAGTTAGGGATCCTACCCCTATCTTTTACTCACTGACTAAGATCGGTGAAAGCATCACTTCGATGAATCTATTGAATATCTTTTAAGGAGCTGATGCTAGAGTGATACACTTTAGAATGATTTTCTAAAAGTGTATTGGAAATAATACTGGGATAATACAGAAAATGATACAGGGAACAGGAATTGTAAAAAAATGCTCTGACCGAGACTCAATTGATACACAACAACAGGAAATAACTTCTTACAGGAAGAAATTATGTTTTAGTTCTATTCTTTTTGGCATTGTTGTCAAAGGGGGAGAAGACCAAGGAGAAGACCTACCCAGGGGGAGAAAACTGAGAAAAGACTATAGATTGAAATAAAGACTGAAAATAGAAGAGAAGTCTGATGTATGGGGGAGACCAAGGAGAAGACCTGCCCAAGGGGAGAAAACCGAGAAAAGACTATAGATTGAAATAAAGACTGAAAATAGAAGAGAAGTCTGATGTATGGGGGAGACCAAGGAGAAGACCAAGGAGAAGACCTACCCAAGGGGAAAAAACCAAGAAAACACTACAGATTGAAATAAAGACTAAAAACAGAAGAGAAGTCTGATGTATGGGGGAGAGCATTTTAGCATTTCAGAATCACAACAATCCGAATTTTTTAAAGGTCAAATCAATTGGTTTTGCCATCAATGCCAAAGGGGGATATTGTTGGCAATATTACAAGGATATTGAGAAGGTTGTTGATGATTATGGACATAACTGATTAAAGATGTTTTACTATCTTGATATTATTATTTTGTCATTGATGTCAAGAAATTGATTTTCTAATTTAGTATGATGTTGCCATATCTTAAGAAATATGATATGAAGATTATAAAGAAGTTGGTAAAGACACAGGAAAGAATATGATGAATAAAGGGATAAGTTATTCAATGGGCAACTCTACCGAGTCAGAAAATGATGAGATCTTGATGTTTTATATTGTTCTAACATCATACATATGTTGTAAAATGTAAAGGTTAATACTATACTATGTTATCAAGCAAAGAACCTAGTCGGTAAACCCTAAGGTTATCGCAGTCAGTTAATGAAGACAAAATGTCTACCAAGTAAAGTTTAGTATTCACCAAGTTGTAACCAAGCTATAACAGAATGCATTAAATGTTTACATGTGATATTTAATGAAAGATGTTGATGAGCTGGAGCGGATCAATGATTGGCAAGCCCTAGAAAAAGTTTGTTAACAAATCTAAGGCAATGGAAAGTCGGCAAGAAGTTCTACAGCTCAAATTGAACCACATTACCCTAACACAAGTTCCAAGATGAATGTGCAAGTTTCAAGGTAGGGTAAAACATTTTCAGTTCGAAAGATACAATGAACCTGGACAAGATTGAAGATCTGATGGTTATGATTGATCATGGGAAATGTGATCAAGGAGATTAAGCGGTTAGAAGATTGTTTATAAATAAGGAACTGTTGATAAACAATGTATGCAGGCAAGTGTATGTACAGGGATGCTACATAGTTATTACCGAGCACAGAAGCTTGAAGACCTATTAGAATAATAGAGTATTGATGCCCAGCAGATAGACAAGATTGGTTCTATGTCTAGATTGTATTGAACAAATAGGAATCTGCTTTAGCATTTTAAATGTGAAGTTATAGATAAATTGTATTACTGTTATTTTGTGAAAGTGATAGGAAATCTCTTAACTGAGTGGACTTAATAGTCTTATATGTAAATCCTCTAACAAGGTGACATTCTGATTGAATGTTTGAAATCCTTTGACAAGGTCACTTCTAACAAAGTGAAGATCCTAACAGATCTGAGGGAAATCCCTTAACTGGTCACATCTAGCAATGTGTTTTGTAATCTTTAATAGGATTGGCTTTTAACCGAGCATACTCTAGAAGAGTATATTTCTTAGTGGGTCCCAAATCCCATAGTGGTTTTTCCCTATTTGGGTTTCCACGTTAAATCTGGTGTTATGAGGTTTATATTGTTCATATGCTTTTGAGTTTGCATGTTTGACAGTTTTTTATTATATGATTGATATATGTTACTGGGGTTGAATCTGATGTTTTTATGGATGAATAAGTTTGTATGATTAACGCCCCCCTCTCATCTTGTTGGTTGTTGGATCTGTACTTATATTAAGTATCAGAACTATCATAGGAGTGGTTAGGTTAGGTGGTTAGAATCTAGGAGGCATGTAGGTAATTTGAATTTAAAAATTCAAATAATAGGAAAATGCTAATTAATTTTTAACAACTCATGAATTGATTTGTTTTAATTAATTAGGGGATTTAGAAGGAATGAATTTGATGGGGGGAATTAATTAATTAAAGGGGATTATTGAAATGAACCTATTAAATAAATCCTTAGATTTATTAATAAGTACATGAATGGGAGAATTTAATCAAATTGTTAATGAATTCAATTAAATTGGGGAGGAGGATTAATTAAATAATTGCTTATTCAATTAATTATCTTCAAACCATTTTTAGGTGTATACAGTCCCGAGTTGATTTGTACCAGAGGCTTTATTTGAGGTCTGCTAATATTTTCCATTTTTGGGCTTGATCAATTTTGATGTATTTTGATGGTTTAAGTATATTTACTTCTCTATGCCATTGTGGATATTTTAGACTCTCCTCCATGTTCATAACCCATGGATATATTGAGATGATTATTATACTATTTTGGACCATGAAATGAGTAGGACTTGCTGTGATGTTATCTTTCACTTGATGACAACATTTGATGGCTTGATATGCCTTAGTTTATTACTGGCCAAGAGGCTCATTTTGCTATATTGAGGTTTTTGTAGCCTTGCATATGTTGTGAGTATGTGTGGAAGTTATTGGCTGCATTGAGTGTTATTTTCATATGTTTATTTTTGTTAGAGCCTCTTGTGATTTATTGTTGGGTCATGTTAGGGGGAGTGGGCTTTCTTATGATGACCGGGGTCATGAGAGATAGGCTTGCATGAGGTTCCTTGTAAGGATGCATGAAGTCTAGACCACTAGGGCACATTGGAGTTTACCATGATTTGTAAATAATTGATAACCTAATAATTGATGGGTTGGGTAGCTAGATTAATTAATAAGATGATAAATTGATTTGAGCCTCATGACTTAGTCCTAAGGAGGATGTTTTAGGATAAGCATGGGAAGGCCATGAAGATGGTAAGATAATCTCTCTTAGTCTCTCATAGGTTGAGATAGCTCCACATGTCCATTAGGATAGTGCCTTATGTTATTATATTTTGAGGATGGCATGTGATGACACTCCACTCCTACATGTGTTCCCCTTTATGATTTATGATTATTCTTATTGGATGCATTTTTGTCTTGATGAGTTTTATGCCTCTGGGAGTTTATTCTTGTTGTATTGTGTGAGTTCATGATTGAGATTCCTTGTGTGCTTAGTCTCTTTGGTTAGAGTGTTATCTTAGGTTTAGAGTGTGTGTTGGGACCTTGTGTCATCTCCAAGCATGGGGGGTGGTTCCTAGATGGTCACGTGGTTTGTGCTTTTTATCCATTGGGATGTTCTCTTGGATTCTTCTTGCGTGGATGTGGATTCTTCTTCATAATGGACTATGAATATACTTGTAGCAAATTTATGTAATGAATAATATGAAATGCATGTAATGTAATATTCTTGTATATAGTAGATGGATTCTTGTAGTAGAAAGAGCTATGCTCATGATGTATTTTATGTACTAGTATTTATAAGATGAATTGTAGTTGGAATTAAAATTAAGTCATATTTGTAACAAAACTTTAGGGATGTAATTGTACTATTGTAGAGATGTGATCTTATGGATCATGGATATAAGTGGATTATGGTTGGAATAGAATGGATTTGCATTATGGTTCAGTTGTATTGTTTCATGGAATGTTTAGAGGCAAGTTAGAATGTAAATTAATCTTGAAAGAGAAATATTCATAGATAAAAGATGAATATGCTAGAAGATGTTAATTGGATTTAGTAAAGATGAAGGACTCATATAGATGCATTAGTAGAAAGTAAATTATGCATATCATGAGGAATAAATAATGTTGTATGTATATCTCATGGTTATAGAATTAAAATATGATGCATTAAAGTAAGATGAAATATACCTATCATGTGTGTAGTATGTTATTATGGTGATGAATTAAGTAATGATGTTGAAGTACCCTAGGGGAAAGTTAATGATGTTATGTTATTTCCACTTGTGTTATTTGATGAAATGAGAAATGATGTATGTTCTTATTGGTTAATTGGTTAATGAATGTAAATAGATGGAGATGTTATGTGTTGCATTAGTTGTTATTAGATGTTAATTAATAAAAGAATTATCTCCATTTGCTTGTTATTGTTTAGTTTTTCTAGGGTCTTTTGGTGGGCATTATAGTCTACTTGAAATACTTTGCTAAAATATGGTAAAGCTAATGTAGGCTACTCTATCACCATCTACTTCAACAATTCAAAACTTTTATTTTCTTTGGTTGTCCACTTGAAATCCTTCCTATTTCCTCTCATTTCTTTTGTCATAGGGCTACAAACTGAACTGAAATTTTTCATAAACTTTTGGTAGAAAGTAGCCAATCCATGAAATGATTTTACCTCTCCAATTCTTTCAAATGTAGGCCATTAAAAAATTACTCTTAACTTCTCAAGATCCATCTTCAATCCATCTACAGATATCACAAATCCCAAATAGACTAGCTCTTCTTTCATGAAACTACATTTCTTAATGTTTATCAACAACTTTTCTTCTATCAACCTCTGCAAAACTTGTCTCAAATGCAACATATGTTCTTCCTTTGTCTTATTGAATATCAAAATGTCATCGAAATATACAATAACAAACTTACCCAATAATTTTTTCAATAATTTGTTCATCAACCTTATGAAAGTACTCAGTTCATTAGTCAATCCAAAAGGAATCACCAACCATTCATATAGTCCTTCATTTGTCTTGAATGTTTTCTTCCACTCATCTCCTTCTCTGATTATAATCTAATGGTATCAACTCTTCAATTGTATCTTTGTGTAGTATGTGGCTCCACTCAAACAATCCATTATGTCATCCATCCTAGGCAAGAGAAATCTATACTTTACTGTGATCTTGTTTATTGCTCTAAAGTTGGTACACATCCTCTATTCTCCATTATTATTAGGTGTTAACAGTGTTGGCATTGGACAAGGAATCAAAATTTATCTGATCAAACCTCTCCTCAACAATTCGTGCACTTATCTATTCAACTCCTCATTCTCTACTGGTGTCATATGGTGTGCTACTTTATTAGGAAAACTAGCTCTGGGAATTAGGTCCATGAAATGACATACTTCTCACAGGGGGTAATCCATCAGGCATATTATCTGTAACGATGTTGCCATACTCTATCACCAATTCCTTTATCTCCTCTAGTTGGTCTCCTTCATGCTTTGGATCTTTAGTCTTCTTAGGAACTATAGAAAAATATACATTCTCATGTCTCATCCCATCTAGGAATTCCCTTCCATCCACCAAGTAGATTCTAGCACTTGTACAAACTTCACTCTTCAAAGGCTCCTCCAAGGGAAACAAGGTATGCTTCATCCCATTTGCAACAATAGTGTATATGTTATTCCTCCCATCATGTATTGCTTGTCTATCAAAATTCCAAGGTTTACCCAATAAGATATGGAAAATATCCATAGACATAATATCACACAAAATTTCATCATGATAAGATCCAATTTTTAATTTCACCAAACATTGTTCTCTTACTAGTATCTTATGACCATCTGAATCTGTGCTATCTGATAAGGTTTGGGGTGCTTCAATCTTTCCAACTTCATCTTATTCACCATCTCTTTTGAAACAAGATTATCTTAACTACCACTATCAATAATGACTCTACAACACTTACCAAATAACTTACATTTTGTCTTGAACAAATTCTTCCTCTGCAAGGATCATCTCTAGTATGACACAAAACTCTCCTCATCACAAACAATTCTCCATCTTCCATTTTATTAGCTGAACCAATATGGTCTTCTTCCACCAATTTTGTCCTTCTAGTGTTCTCGATTTTCTTACACTCAAAAGCATGATGTCCTTCTCCTCTTCACTTAAAGTAGGTTCCTCTAAACACTCTTTTATCTTGCCTTTTGTCATCTTTTTTGTAACCATCATTCTAATAACAATCAGGTTATCTTCTCCAGTAAAAAATTATGTCATCCTTCGGGTATGAACTACCATCAATGCTAACTTCCTTTTCTTTATTCTAATATGCACAATATCCTCTTCCCCTGAAATAGCTTCTTCCTCCTTGAAATATTCCTTTGAAAACCCTTCCACCTCTACCTCTTTGTTTCTACTCATGTCTCTTGTTCAACTTTTCTTCTTCTTTCAGGGAATATTGATAAGCTTCTTCAACACTCTACAACTTAATTAGACTGAGTTCATATAGTATTGACATCGACAACCCATTCAAATACCTAGCAACTTTTTCAATCTCATCATTAGTATGTCCAGATCTGATATTCAAGTTGTAGAATTCTTTGGTATACTCCTTCACACTAGATTCCTTCTACTTTAGGTTCTATAACTTCCAGAATAGATTCACTTGATAATCAGTAGGCATAAACTGAGATTTCAACTTGTTGGCCATCTGCTCCCAAGATTTGATCTTGTCTTTACCTCTTCTTTGTCTGTATACCTACAAATACTCCCACCAAAGAGATACATGACCTTTCAAATTAGTGCAAGCTTATCTTACCTTCTTATCTTCCATAGTCCCTTAAAAATCAAAGTACTTTTGCATCTTTGTGATCCAATCTAACAATTTATCCCAATCCAACTTACCATCATAATCTAGTGGGGTAAAATGTGGTCTCATATTTGCTCTTGACAATGCTCTTATAAACCTCTCTTCATTTGGATCATTCGCTGGTCTATTTGCTCCTTGTTCTCCTTCTACTTCTTCTTCTTCATCATTGCTCACATCTTCAACATGTCGACCTCTCCTTTGGTTCATTTCCACAACTTCCAACTGGGCTACAATTCCTCTCCACATTTCCATCACAACAAGGTCTGAATTTCCATGTGCTCCACCACCTCTAACATTTCCTCATCGTGCCATCTTCATGCTAGTTCTTTGCAGCTATAGGTCAAATCCTTAATCCACCACCCTACAAAATAATCATATAGGACTCCATAATCTCTAGAACAAAAACTCACTCTGATACCACTTGATGCAGTCATGGTAGGAGGGTCCTCAAAGACAATAGTCTAGACCGTGCAGAAAGAGTTAACACAACAAAATCAACATAATGTGATGGAGGTACTATAGAATAGACTTAATTATATCATAAAAATTAATTACAATCTATTGGGAACATGTGGGCTCATAAGATTCGGTACACAGACCTGATTACAAACATGCTCAATACAATATCTAGGCTCAAGCAAAAATGTGAGCCAACTCTAGATCTCCTAACCTTTTGATTATTCTTCTAAATGCTAAGAACTAATTCACAAATTCTAAATTACCTTGATTTATATGATCAAGAATGATCTGTGTTGGCCCAAGATGAAACAAATGTCAATGAACAAGATGTAACATGTAAAACAAAAAGGTCGGCCTCCACCAAAGAGATCCTTACAAAAAATCCATAAAATGAAGTGCAGACCCAAGGGACGTTGGGAAAAACAAATTGAAGCTCCACAAGCTATGAAAATGATCTGCAAGATTCACCAATAGAAAATAGGACCTAGTGGTTCCAGTGTTCCAAGCTAGAAAACTGTCTCAGATTCCAAAAGCGATAAATTGCCGGAAATAGATCCAAATGTCCCGTGGACTTACGATAAGGTAGATGAACATGTCCACAAACAAAATCCAACTCCGCAAGATCCGGTGAGAAAATGCAAAGAAACTCAAAAAGAGAAGCTAAAATTTGCAAGACAAGAAACAAACTGAGAAGAAAATGTTTTTGGTTGATGCAACATTGCCATGAACTAGGGATGCTCCTGCATCACTAACAATAAGATCTACACTAAAGTTGTTTATTCTAACCACAAACTCCAAATACTAGTGGTTTTTTCTCACCACAAAACTTTTTTACTCAAGTGGTTTTGGCTTACCATGAACCTTACATACAAGTGGTTTTAGATGACCACAAACCATCACAATGGAGAAACTGATATTTGATGTCCACACTTTTTGATTAATTACTTTGGGTCTTCTCCTTCTATACTTTCATTTATCATTAAGTCCATATAAAAAGCGATCCATCTATCGAGACACATGGGCAACCAACTGTTATGCTCACTAGTTCTATAGGAATCATTTTTAGATACATGGTTCATCAATATTTAAACTCTAATATAACAATACTGGGGTGTGTGGTACAACTTATCATAAAGTTTGATAGGGAGGATGGTGTTGTAGAGGTGTAGCTAGGACAAACCCATGTCAAGGGCATTGTTATAGGACAGGTTCTTCAACCTTATTATGAAGGCCCAGTGATGGAGCATATTTTAGTTTTCGCTAAGTTTTTCTCTAGTGATTGATCCTTTATTTAAAGTTGGGTATCCTAGGGAATTTGCCCTGAACTAAGGCACATAGTAGACTTTGGTTAAAGGGAAAGTTGGACAATAGACACAAAGTCACACAATATATTGGCAGGAAAAGTAGTCTAGGGGCTATAGATCTACTTTAACATCCTAGATATTGCCATGAGGTTTTCTTTATTTATTGAAGGGGACATGGTAGTGTAGACACCTAAAATTGTCTTGTCTAATTAAATAAATATTTTTATTTATTTAATTATTTTATCATAAGTCTTCTATTAATTAAATAAATCTTTATTTATTTAATTAATTCATTATCCTTTTGTACCTATGACACATGTCATTCATCTCTTAATTCCTACACTACCTACCCTCTCATTATTTTCTTATTTCTTCTACCTAACCTCTAATCCTAGCCAACCATCTATCTTTTACACCTCTTAATCTTATCCCTCCATTTACTACAGTGTCTTCTATATAAGGAGATGCTTCTTTCATTATCAATCTCCTAAGCACTCCCTAGCATTAGAACGATCTTATGCAATCAAGCCTTTTGCGATCAAGCTATCAACCACATTTTCATTCTTTGTTTAGCTCTTGTGCACACATAAAATATGTGAGCAAATATATCAAGAAAGATCAATGGAGATAGGAAGAATGAAAATTCAAACCCTAGTGGACATGTGATGGTATAATCTATTGAACATAGAGTACCACTAAGAGGGGGGTGAATCAGTGTTTCCTAAAACTCTTTTCACTTTTAAGGCAACTTTAGAATACATGTTGTTATCTTAAGCACTAAACAGTCAAACCAGTAAAGAAAATGGGGAGACCAAAGAAGACAATCACACAAATGCACTCCACAACACCAGATGTATGAGGAAAACACAATATGGGAAAAACCTCAGTGAGAAATGTTGTTGGAGACTATTTCTCCAATCCAACCTCACAAGTGAAATATTGAATTACAAAGATTTAGGGCACCAACCCCTACACAAAGCTCCATCTTGGTGATGTAGATTGAAATACAATTTTGATACAGTTGTGGCTTCTTTTTGCAAATGAATTCTATAACTCTTGATCAAATAGCTTACTGTCGGTTGACAGTCTTTACTTCTCCACTGGGTCTCACACTATCAGTTGTGAGATCACTCTCTTTGATTCTTGGTCTCACCTCTCTCTCTCTCTCTCTCTCTCTCTCTCTCTCAACTTACTATGTCACACATGAATGATGTCTTTCTCTACCACAACTCACTGGTTTGGTTAACTATTGGACCTGCTATAGTTATACTAGTACTCAATCACTATCGGTGAAACCCTCTCACTGGTTTACTTGTGCACTCACTATGCAACTTTCTTAGAATAAATTCTAAGGGAAAATGATCCTTCTCTATACTTAAGCTCTCTTTTCTCTTTTTCTTCTCTACAAGCATCATCCCTTTCTATTTCAAGCTCATGTATTTATATTCATGGATTCTCACTAAGAATGCATTCAAACACCATTGTGTTAGGTTTTCCTTTTCCAAATCAATCTGAATCCCCTCTTATTTGATCTTCTTTCTAGGGATATGATCTTTATGACAACATTCAATCACCAACTGAACTTCGCATTCCAATCTGTGTTTTCTAAATCTAGAGGTATACACCATGCTTTTATGTTTTTCTTTGTCACTCGCCATTAATGGATTTGTTGTTTCCTTCACCTAATAGGTATGAAGATGAAATCTTCTTGCAAGATCAGTGTGATTGCTTTTCCAGCTTTCCTTCCTCGAGCCGCAATCTTCTGGCATCCACCATGACTTGTGGGTTCCTCAAAAAAGTCAACCTACTTGCATATTTGTTACATCGATGCACACTCCAGCGACCTGTGCAATACCTCCACCTAGCATCTAACTATCATGCTTGTCAACATCCACCCTTTCTTGGATTCTTATGTCGGTTTGATATACTTTGTCGACCCAGGTTGACTACCATTTTTATCTTATCTTACAGGTATGACCATCAACCATCCTTTCGGTTATGTAAATCAGTTTTCCACTAGTTTTTGTGCCTTTATAACACACAAACAATCTTCATTCCGGTTTATGCTTTACTGGCAAGCCTTCTTTACTAGTAGATGAATCGAGCCATATGTACCGATAGGCTTCCTTCTATCTGCTCACTCTCATGTGTATTGCCATCATACACTTCATACCGGTAAATTTCTCCCCATTTGACACAATGACAAAGGGTATTGTATACTCCCCCTTTGATCCATACGGATCTCCCCCTTTGACCGCTATGAACTCTCACTGAACCATATAAATTCTTTCGTGCTCAAGTGCATAAGGAAGATGACACAACTCCCAACTTGTGTTGAAGGTACTCAAAGGTTCTTACCAGTAATGGTTTGGTAAAAATTTCTTCTACTTATTCTCTGGTAGGGACATAATCCATCCTTACCTCCTGTCCTTCAACCTTCTCTCTAAAAAAATGATACTTGATAATAGTGTGCTTTGTTCTAGAATGCATCACTGGATTCTTTGCTATGTTGATTGCACTTGAATTATCAAACCGGATGAGAATAGGATCAGTGATGTCCCCCTGGATGTCCTTGAGGGTCTTCTTCATCCAAAGCACCTGAGAGAAGCATGTAGCACCAACAATGTATTCTGCTTCAACATTTGATATAGAGACTGAGTCCCGTTTCTTTCTATGCCATGAGACCAACCGATCACCTAGGAAGAATTCACCACCACTTGTGCTCTCGTGATCATGAATGCAACCTACCCAATTAGTATCAATGTATGCCTCTAAGATGAATTCCCCATGTTTAGGGTACCACAATCCATAACTATGTGTCCCATGTAGGTACCTAAAGATTCTGCTTACAAAATTCATATGTGACTACTTAGGTGCAACTTGGAATCTGACCACCATGCATACTACCTATATTATATCCAATCTAGAGATAGTTAGATACAATAATCTGACTACCATGGATCTATATAATGTTTGATCCACCACCGTTGATTCATCATTCTTGCTTAATTTTCTTCTAGTCACCATGGGGGTACTTACTAGTTTGCAATCCTCTACTTGAAATTTTTTCAACATGTCCTTTGCATACTTGGTTTATGAGATAAAGATTCCCTTATCTTGTTGTAATATCTGCAAACTAAGGAAGTATGTCAATTCACCAAGCATTGACATCTCAAATTCTGACTACAACTGATCAACAAATTCTTTGCAGAGGGTGTCCTTATTGCCTCCAAAGATAATGTCATCTACATACACAACCACAATGATCATGTTGTTTCCATCTTTCTTTATGTACAAATTATTGTTAGCACTCCCCTTTTTAAATCCTTGCTCCTTCAGGTAGTGATCTAATATTGAATACCATGCTCTAGGAGCTTTCTTTAGACCATATAGGGCCTTCTTCAACTGGCACACAAATGTTTCATCTTCATGCAACAAAAACCATTCTAGTTGCTCCATGTACACTTATTCTTCCAAATTTCTATTTAGGAAGGTAAATTTTAGATCCATTTTATATACTTTATAACCCTTGTAGGCAGAGAAGGCTAGAAACATTCTAATTACTTCTAATCTAGCTACCAGTGCAAATGTTTCTTCAAAGTGAATTTCCTCTACCCGAGAGTATCCTTTGCACACAAGTCTAGCTTTATGCCTAACAATTTTACCTTATTCATTCATCTTATTTCAGTAGACCCATTTAGTGCCAATGATGTTCTTGTCTTCCAGTCTAGGGACTAATTCCCAAGTCTTGTTCTTCTCAATCTATTGTAGTTCTTCTTCCATGGCATCCATCCATTCTTGTCTTTTGCTGGCCTCATTGAATGTTTTAGGTTCTACTTCAGTCATGAGGCAGAAGTTTACTTGTTCATCATTATGGGCAAGTCTTCTTCTAGTCTACACACCATCACTCTTATTTCCTAGATTTTTCTCTTCCAGGTGATTCAACTACACATACTAGTTGGGAGCCTTCTTGGATGCTTCTTCTGATTCATTGTCTAACTGAGCTTCATCACCTTTATCACCGAAATCGTCATACCGGTTAACCCGTGGTTGACTTCCTTTGTGCATATCCACATCAATTTTTACATGCACATTCTCACTGACTCTTCTTAGTCTTTTGTTGTAGTATTTCTAGGCCTTGCTGTTAGATGAGTAACCAAGGAAAATTTCTTCATCACTCCTGGAGTCAAAATTCCTAGACCATCCATATCTCTCTTGATAAAGCACTTGCTTCCAAATACTTTCAAGTATTTGACTGATGGCTTCTGGTCATACCACAATTCATAAGGTGTCATTCTATTGTTTGTTCTTAATTGAACCCGGTTCAAAGTATACACAGTAGTATGAACAACTTCCTTCCAATATGTGTCTGGTAGGCTGGCCTCATTTAACATGGTTCTAGCCATCTCCTTAACTGTCTTGTTCTTTCTTTCTACCACACCATTTTGTTATGGTGTCCTAGGGACTGAATATTGCCTTCTAATTCCATGCTTTTCATAATAATCTTCAAACTCATTTGATGTGAACTCTCCAACCTGGTCTGATCTTAGACATTTTAACTTGCACCCACTTTCTTTCTCCACCATCTTCCTAAAGATCTTGAATCTATTAAATGCTTGTGAATTTTCTTGAGTAATCATCAATAAAGAGGAAAAAATATCTTTCACCAGCAAGATACCTTTTCCTAGTTGGACCACATAGATCTGTATGCACAATTTCAAGTGGTCTTGAGGTGTTGTGCTCTTTTGTTCTGAAGCTCACCTTAGTTTTCTTTCCTTTCACATATTCATCAAAAAATGTGCTCACAAGTTTGATGATGGGTGGAATATTCCTCACACACCCCTTTCTTCTTACTACAACTAGGTTATCAAAGTTTATGTAGCTTAATCTTTGGTGCCACAACCAGCTTTCATCAACCTATCCTAACATGCATTAGAACTCATAGCATTCCTTCAGATTGTAAACATTTCCATTTGTTCTTTTTCCTTCTGCCACAACCTGATCAGTACTGTCTTTCTTTATTTGGCAACCGGTTGAGTGAAAGGTGAATTTAAAGCCTTTGTCACACATCTGATTCACACTCAGCAAATTGTGCTTTAACCCTTTCACATAATATACATCATGTGCCTTCAATTTTCCATCAATGCTTAGATTATCTTTTCCTTTTATTTTGATGGATGAGTTGTCTCCAAATCTTATTGAACCACCATTCTAGTCTTCAAGTTTGATAAATTTATTTTTATCACCGGTCATGTGATTGGAACAACTACTATCTACAACCCATAGATTTTTCCTTTCAACATGTAAGGCGGTCTGCACTATCAGACTTGATTATGCCTTTTCTTTTTCTTTCTCAACCCATACCGGTTCGGTTTCCTTCTTTTTGTCAACTACTATATTGTGCTCATGTTCAACTACCGATTCTTGATCAGGATTTGTCTTCTTCTACTTGATCTTCCTATTTTTACACAACCTTGTGATGTGTCCAAACTCTTGACAATTATAACATTTCATAGTTTCATTTAAAGATAAATCCTTAAAATTATTGTAGGGCACTAGTTTATTCTTCCTACATTCAAAACTCTTATGACCATATCCATTGCATTGATAACAGACAACATTCATATCCCAGAGTGCATTAAATGGATTTCTAATATCATAACTCATAGAGGGATTATTGGTTAATCTATAGTCAGCAATTCTATGCCCAAATTTGTTACACCGGTAACAGTAACCATTGAAGTTTGAAACATACCAGTAAGGTTGCCTGGCTCCTGCAAAGGATTGCCTCACTGGGGGTCTAATATTCATGTTGTTGACTTTGGTGAATCCTTCAAGGTTGACTCTTGCATTTCTCCTTGAATCTGCATGATGGTATGATTAGTGTGGCCTCCGGTTCATTGCTTGTGTATACTGGTTTGGGTGGTGAATTCCAACAACATATGCATATGTCTTTTTACCAGTATCCTTTCCTATAGTGAATGTCTTCTTTTCTTCACCTTCATTTGAGGAGGTGAACTTTATTTCTTTATCGGATGTGTCTTTGTTGTTTGAACTTTGACCTTCTTCAAAGCTTAAGCCACTTGTATCTTTGGATTGCTTCTGCTTGCTCAACATCTTTTCTAAGGCTTTGGTGTTACCTTCATACTTTCTCCTTACTTTTTTTTCTTCCTTACTTTCTTTAAGATCCTTTTTGAGCTTCACTATTTATGCTTCCAGATCTTGATGCTCCTTTTCCTTCTTCATCAGAATAGAAGATGTAAATTCACATATTCTCTTGGTTTCTTCCAGGTGCAGTTTCAAGTCAGATATGACTTGATTGGACTCATCCAGAGATTTCTTCAAGAGACCTTGTTCATCTACTATTGCATGCTTGACCTTATTGATTTCTCTTCTTGTTTTACTTAGTTCCCCAAGAGCACTTATAAGCTCTCCTTCTAAATCCACTTCAGCCTCAATATCCTCTTCTTCCTCATCTTCACCAACTGGTTCATCAAGTGCCATAACGAGGTTAACTTTTCTGTCATTCTCATGGCAGTCATCTTCTGATGCACTCTCTTCATCTGTGGCATCATCTTCAATAGTATAGAGGTTGTTTTGATTCTGGTAGCATCTCCTTCCTTGCCAGTAGACATTTCTTTCTCGATCTTTGCCAACAAATTTGCTAAACTCTCTTGACTCATCTCTATCGATTTCATTGTAAGGACATTTTAAAGCAAAGTGTCCAACCTTACCACAATTGAAACATTCACGTGGTAGCTTTCCTTTATACTTTTCGGATCCTCTTTTGATCTTTCTGAAAAATTTTGCTACCTTTGCATCAGAGTCTTCACTGGATCCTATATGAGAAGCTGCTTCTTTGCCCTTTTGGGTGGTGTTGAACGCTGCTTCTTTTCTTAAGGAAGCATCATTGGTCATTCTCAACTTATTAGCTATTATTGAGCCAAATAGTTCATCCATTATGAAGATCTTTAGATCCTTGGCTTCTTCTATGGCAGACACCTTTGTATCATACTTAGGTGTAAGAGACATAAGTACCTTCTTTACGAGGATCTCATCTGCAATTTCTTCACCAAACCCTTTGATGGTATTCATAGTTTCATCAAATCTATGAAGGTAATATGAAATCTTTTCATCATCCTTCATCTTGATGCCTTCAAGTTGGCTCCTTAATGCTTGTAGCTTGGCCTCTTTGACTTTTGCATCTCCTTCAAATAACCTCTGCACTTTATCCCAAGTTTCTTTGGCAGATGCTCAAGATAGCATGTTTGGCCTTTGCATTGTTCTCATACTCCTTCTTGGCATGTGGATCAATGGGAGGAACACTAGGGACAACATACCCATTCTTGATAGACATCCACACATCCAAACTAAGGGAGGAAATATAGGTCTCCATTCTTCTACTCCAAAAGGAATAGTTGGATTCATCAAACATGGGGGTTTTTGAGGAAGCAAACTCATTTCTTGCTATTGTATTCAAGTCCAGAAACTACCCAAGGTTTATAAATAACTAGGAACCTAGGCTCTGATACCAATTGTTGAACACAGACTACCACTAAGACGGTGGTGAATTAGTGATTCCTAAAACTCTTTTCACTTTTAAGGCAACTTCAGAATATCAGTTGTCATCTTAAGCACTAAACAATCAAACTAGTAAAGAAAATGGGGAGACCAAAGAAGACAATCACACAAATGCAATCCACAACACCAGATGTATGAGGAAAACCCAATATGGGAAAAACCTCGATGAGAAATGTTGTTGGAGACTATTGCTCCAATCCAGCCTCACAAGTGAAACGCTAAATAACAAAGCTTTAGGGCACCAACCCAAGGAACACCAACCCCTACTTATTTAGGGCACCAACCAATGCACTAAGCTCCAACTTGGTGATGTATATTGAAATACAATTATTATACAGTTGTGGCTTCTTGTTCCAAATGAATTCTAGAACTCTTGATCAAATAGATTACTATCTGCTGAGAGTCTTTTCTTCTCCACTTGATCTCACACTACTAGTTGTGAGATCACTCTCTCTGATTCTTGGCCTCTCTTCTCTTTCACTCTCTCTCTCTCTCTCTCTCTCTCTCTCTCTCTCTCTCTCTCTCTCTCTCTCTCTCTCTCTCTCTCTCTCTCTCTCTCTCTTAGTCTCTCAACTTACTATGTCACACATGGATGTTGTCTTTCTCTACCACACCTCACCGATTTGCTTAACTGTTGGACCTGCTATAATTATACCGATACTCAATCACTGCCCGTTAAACCCTCTCACCAGTTTTCTTGCTCACTCACTCTACAACTTTCTTAGAATAAATTCTAAGAAAAAATGATCCTTCTCTGCACTTAAGCTCTCTTTTATCTTTTTCTTCTCTACAAGAATCATCCATTTATGTTTCGAGCTCATGTATTTGTATTCATGGATTCCCGCCAAGAATGCATTCAAACACTACCATGTTAGGTTTTCCTTTTCCAACTCAATTCAAATCCTCTTTGATTCGATCTACTTTTTAGGGTTATGATATTTATGACAATGTTCAATCACCAACCGAACTTCACATTCCAATGCGCATTTTCTAAATCTGGAGGTTTGCACCAGGCTTTTCTATTTTTCTCTATCACTCACCATTAATGGATTTTCTATTACCTTCACCTAATAGGTATGAAGATCAAATATTCTTTCAAGATAAGTGCGATTTCTTTTCCATCTTTCCTTCCTCAAGCCGCAATCTTCTGGCATCCTCTATGACTTGTGAGTTCCTCATAAAAGATGACCTACCTGCAGATTTTTTACATTTATGCACACTCCACCGACCTATGCAATACCTCCACCTAGCATCCAGTTGTCATGCTTGTCAACACCCACCTTTGCTTGGATTCCTATGTCAGTTTGACATACTTTGTCGACCTAGGTTTACTACCATTTTGAGCTTATCTTACTAGTATGACCATCAACCATCCTTTTTGTTCTGTTTATCAGTTGTGGTGCCTTCGTAACACACAAAAAACCTTCATTCTAGTTTATACCTTACTGATAAGCCTTCTTTATTGGTAGATGACCTGAGCCATGTGTACTGGTAGCCTTCCTTCTATCTTCTCACTCTCATGTTTATTTCCATCATATCAATCACCACTTCTATCTTACCAGGGACCTTGCCAAATCGGTTGACATCAATGGCAACTTAATACCAAATTTCCAACATAATCTTTTTTATTTTGTTGATTTGCATTGTTTTAGGTTATCTTCATATGTTATGGTGGATCTTTGTTGTTGTTAGGCTAGGGTTTTATGGTTGAATTCATTTAGTCTTTCAATATTATTGTTTCCATTATTCACTTTTCACCATACACAGGTAGTATTAGGCCCAAACTACAAAGAAGCAATGATGGGTGGAAGAATGACCATCACTATGAACACACACAGAGATGTATTTACAATTCAAAATGGAAGTTGTGTTTGAACTAATGAATGGTGGAAAAATAAACAATTTTCAAAGGATGGAGGTTGGGGAAGTTCGGGAAAAGCCTAGATTTCCTATGATTTGAAGTGAAGGTATAGGGAACTATGTGTAGCATGGACACATTGCATATATAAAATGTATGATGCAGTAATGTATGATGATGAGATTTAGTTCCTCTTAGGAATTGCAAGGTTTGTTTATGAGAGAGTACAAAATTCTAGTGCTAAGTGTCATTAAATCTGATATTATTTGGAGAAGATTAATCTAAAGTGTTTTAAAACCGATTTTGGTGATGTTAAAATCTTGCAATGTATGGTTACAATGTGAGATTAAGAATGGAAATGCAAGTAATATCATAGTTTGTAGTGATATGTGAGATTCTTGGTTTGCAACAGTTGTTAGGTTTCAAGTGGGAGATTCTTATTTTTTTCTCCAATACCTTTTGGCTCTTCACATTGTCTTAATGTTTATCCTTACTGTCCCATTAAGTATATTTTGCAAGCAATGTGTTCCATGACACCAGACTGGGTTTAAACAATTTATCAAACACTTGACATGAGTCCTATAAACTTCAATACTTAGCATAAATATGGAAAGACTTGTGCATGTATAAATGAATTGCAAATATACAAATTCCCCAAAAATAATTTCCAAAACCATGACAAGTCACTAGTAAATTTGGGCCTAATTTCCAATGGATAATTGTCGGTAGTCCAATGACAAAACGTCAAACTTTCAAAAAATTTAACTGTCAAAAACTTGTCTCGGTTTTTCCGACGCTGCCATTGGCATCTGACTTCTGACAACTTTATGAACTCTTCTAACAGTGGCTATATTTGCTCCCCCAGCCAAAAAATTACACAGATTACCATTGGAATTTCGATGGATACCTTGTTTTCTCCTCGACAACAGTCCAACATGGAAGTGACGTCGGATATACACTATCCTTGTCGAATGTTCTTTAGTTGTCGTCAGAATTTTGATGGTATCAAATACTGTGGGTTTGAAGGCTTTTTCATCGGTGCATGAAAGCGTTGAATGAGTTTTACTTTTAAAAATTGCATAAAACATTTTTTATTTATTCAATTCAGTGTTATTTGCAAAAGAAGATTATCAATGATGTTTCCTTTCTCCAATAATTGTCTAGGATCTTTCTGTCAAATAATATGTAGCATCCAATGACTAAATATTTTCTTTACAAATGCTTATTTTATTTTATTATCGTCTGAGTGTGAATTATAATTTATATATGTGTGGTAGTAGAAGATAAAATTTGAAGACTCATGCACATGTAAATTTCATAAAAGAAAGCAAGCAAGCATTATCTTGAATGACATGGAAACAAGATCATCAGCTGCCTAGAAGAGAGCAATTGGAGAAAAGTAGAGGAGAGTGTTAAAGGGTGATAAATACATAGAGAGTATGCAATACAAACAAACAATGTCTGGAGTGTGTGATGTGACGTCTCTAATTTATGTCCACAGGGACTAACTAGTTTTGGAGTTCCTGGGAAACCTATTGGGCCACACTTGGAGGAAATCAATGTGTTCATGTAAGGACCACCTTTTTTATATTATGAGAATGATTCTTTTGCATCGAAGGTTATTTGGAAGGAAACATCTGACAATTTATATAGTGTGGAACTAGAGCTGGTAGACTCAAAGTACTTTTCGGCTTCCAGAAGACCAAGAGGTTATTTACACAATCTTGCAATAGAAGGGTGATTTCAAGCATTACCTCTCCCCCCATGACTATTCAGGAAGCACTTCCTTAGAAAAAGGACTATTGGCCTCCATGGGATCAAAGAAAACAATTGAAGCATAGACTCTAGATGATGTGGTGGTGTCCTTAGTGAAGAAATTTGCACTATAATTGAAAATTCACGAAGGAAACTGCAAGATAGTGAATAAAAATACATTCTTGAAAAGTGGGAAGAATGGATCTTGGTTTGGGTGGGGCCAGGTCAAGTGGCTCCTCTCGAGGTTGATGAGATAGAAATAATATTAGGATTTGAAAAACATAACACTCGTGGAACTTTGTGTGTGACTGATCGATTGCATTATTTGGGTAATGCATTTCAAATAGATGTAGTTGCATATAGATAACTCTATCTATTTGGAATGCATTACCCAAACAATGCAATCAATTAGTCGCACATGAAGTTCCACGAGTGTGATCTTTTTCAAATCCTAATATTATTTCTATCTCATCAACCTCTAGAGGAGCCACCTAACCTAGCCCCACCCAAACCAAGATCCATTCTTCCCACTTTTCAAGAATGTATTTATATTCACTATCTTGCAGTTTCCCTTGTGAATTTTCAATTATAGTGTAGAGTTCTTCATGAAGGACACCACTATATCTTCTATAGTCTAGCAATTCAATTTTTTTATTTGATCCCATGGAGGCCAATAGTCCTTTAGTTGAGAAAGTGCTTCCTAAATAGTCATGGGGGGAGAGATAATTCTTGAAATTGCCCTTCTATTGCAAGATTGTGTACATAACCTCTTGGTCTTTTGGAAGCCGAAAAGTACTCCAAGTCCACCAACTCTGGTTCCACACTATAGAAATTGTCAGATATTGCCTTCCAAATATCCTTCGATGCAAAATAATCATTCCCATAATAGAAAAAAGGTGGCCCTTGCATGAGCACATTGATTTTGTCCAAGCGTGGCCCAATAGGTTTCCCAGGAACTCCAAAACTAGTTAGTCCCTCCAGACATAAATTAGAGACATCACATCACACACTCCAACCATTCTTTGTTTGTATCACACGCTCCAGACATTGTTTGTTTGTATTGCATACTCTCTATGTATTTATCTCCCTTTAACACTTTCCTCTTCTTTTCTCCAATTTCTCTCTTCTAGGTAGTTGATGATCTTGTTTCCATTTCATTCAAGATAATGCTTGCTTGCTTTCTTTTACAAAATTTACATGCATACGATTCTTTAGCTTGTATCTTCTGCTTCCGCACAAATATAAATTTTAATTCACACTTAGATGATAATTAAATAAAATAAGCATTTGTAAAAGAAATATTTAGTCATTAGATGTTACATATTATCTTAAGGAAAGGTCCTAGATCCAATTCTTGGAGAAAGGAAACATCATTGATAAAAAAAATTTCAAATAACACTGAATCAAATAAATTACAAATGTTTCATGTAATTTTTAAAAGTAGAACTCATGCAATGCTTTCATGCATCAACAACAAAGCCATCTGACCCACAACATTATCCATAATACAACAAACCACTATAATAGGCTATTATAAAGAATCTATACAAAAATATGAAAGAACATTAAATTACCTGCAAAAATAGAGGAGATATTTAATAAAGATATCATCTTTTAAATTAAGAAATGGGCAGGAGATTAAGAATACAAACCTTCCATATTGCACACTTGAAGGTATATTCAAACCTATTTGACCTAGGAAAGCCCCCATCAACAAACCTATTTTTGTCATTTTGCATGTAGGAAATTGATTCAGGAGTTACGTGTGAAGAATTTGGCAAAGTAAATGATGACAATCAAACTCAAATTTTGATGGCATGAAAAGCGAAAGAGTAGGCTAGTTGCATACACCTTCCTTTACTATTTTAAAAATATCATCGACCAAAATATTGTGTAGTAGTAGTATGGAGTGCATTTCATCTATTTTATGCCCAAATATTTCATCATACCACTTTCTTTTCAAAGGTGACTGATTGATTGCATTGTTTGGGTAATGCATTCCAAATAGATACAGTTGCATACCATTTATCTATCTTGAAAGCCTTTTATCCTGATGGCATTAAATTAAAGTTCTTTCTCTATTTTCTGGTTATCTCTGGAGTAGAGGTTGCTTTGCATCGACCTGGGATACATTTAACTTGTGTTGTATCTATGGAAATATGTATCCTAGGTTGATGTAATGCAACCTCTGCTCCACCAATACCAGATAGAAGAGAAAGTGCTTTAATTTAAAGCCACCAGGATAAAATGCTTTCAAGACATATATTAGGCTTAAAAGGAAGCCTACCCTATCATTTGAAGGGGTTTACCTACAATTCAAATGATCTCTTAATTATAAAATCAATCCAATTCCAAGTGAACAAGCAATCAAGCAATCATCAAGAATTGAAGGAGAATTCAAGTTAAAGCACACCATTCTGCATGACATACTAAAACCTTGTGTGAGGATTCAAGAAAGGTTCATCAAGATATCATGTTCAATTTTAATAATTTTTAGATTACATCTAAAGGTATGATTTTAAGGAGGGAGGAAGAGATCTTTTCCTAAAAATTTCTACCTCCAAAAATAGAGGAGATATTTAATAAAGATATCATCGTTTAAATTAAGAAATGGGTAGGAGATTAAGAATACAAACATTCCATATTTCACACTTCAAGGTATATTCAAACCTATTTTACCTAGGAAAGCCCACTTAAACAAACCTATTTTTGTCATTTTGTGTGTAGGAAATTGATTCAGGAGTTACATGTGAATAATTTGGCAAAGTAAATGATGACAATCATACTCAAACTTTGATGGCATGAAAAGCATAAGAACAGGCCAGTTCCATATACCTTCCTTTACAATTTTAAAAATATCATCAACCAAAATATTGTGCAGCAGTAGTATGGAGTGCATTTCATCTATTTTATGCCCAAATATATCACCATACCACTTTCTTTTCAAAGGCGACTGATAGATTGCACAGTTTGGGTAATGCATTCCAAATAGATACAGTTGAATACCATTTATCTATCTTGAAAGCCTTTTATCCTGATGGAATTAAATTAAATTTCTTTCTCTATTTTTTGGTGATCTCTAGAGCAGAGGTTTCTTTGCATCGACCTGGGATACATGTAACTTGTGTTGTATCTATGGAAATATATATCCTAGGTCGATGCAATGCAACCTCTGCTCCACCAATACCAGATAGAAGAGAAAGTACTTTAATTTAAAGTCATCAGGATAAAATGCTTTCAAGACATATAGTAGGTATAAAAGGAAGCCTATTGGTGCAGAGCACCTAGCTCAAAGTTGTTTTTTCTTGTATTTTAGAGTTTTTGTGTGATTTCAAGTAATTATGTTTATCTTGAAAAGCTATCAAAATGTCAATTTTTGGTTTGTACTAGGTGGATGCCTGGAAACTTTCTAGAATGTTTGGAAATGGTTTAAATCCACAGTGGGATGCCATTTTAGTGATTTTTTAGGCCTTGGGAGCCTTGGAGTGTGTTTTTGCACTCATAGGTAAAAGTTGTCAAAAATTGGTCATGACAACTTTTGCATTTTTAGGTAAAAGTTGTCCATGAAGGAAATGGCTTTGGAAGTTGTTTGGAACCAACTTAAAATGGTTTATAAAACCTTCTAAGCATCTCCAATAACAAGTTAATCAACTTTTGGTTTGCATTCAATTCATTTGCCAAGGGTTTCTTATGCTTTTTCTCACGTTTGGACTACTTTTGCTTTGAATTTTTGTTTTTGTACAACCTATACGGTCTAGTAAGGTGCTCATAATAGCACAAGAAGTTAGGAATTTGTTTTATCTTTCCAACAAGTATAATATGAAGGTTTGAAGTGCTTTGGATCAAAAGTTATCACTGTTTTTGTAAAAGTTGCTCAGAAACCCTTGAAACTTGGGGTTTTGATTGTAAAATTGCATTTTACCTGAGCATCCATGAATGGAAAAAGTTGCAATAAATTGGATGGCTTGGGTAGGCTCTGTAAATAGTTTTGGAGTAGGCATTTTGTGTTTTTTCAGGCCACAAGGAGGAGAATGGGTGAGATGAATAACACACAAGCTTGTAGCTAGTGTGTGAGGGCAACAGAGATTGCTCATTTTCAGAGCCATGGAGAAGTGATACCCCAGAAACTATTAGGATTCCCAAAGATATTGAGAGGGGGGGGTGAACTAGTATCTAACTAGTATATACATTTACTTGACTTAAAACATGAAAAGCATATTAAAACTATGTACCAGTAAACCAGAAATAATGCAGTAACTAAGAACAATAACAACATGAGAAGCACACCCTAACACAGTATTTTAATGAGGAAACCCAGTGTGGGAAAAACCTTGGTGGGATTTGTGACCTACAATATTTTCTTACTGGCCAATAAGGGATTATTATTTTTATAGTAGGGGCCTACACATGTAGGAAGGCCAAGTGCCTAGAGCTCACTGCTCAATTACAAAAGAAGTCACACTAAAAAAATGGATTATACTAATCCAATGTCTTGTACTACTTTAGATCAGCATCTGCTATGCCAAGTTCAGTACTGGTTTAAGCTTTGCTACAACATAAACCCTTAACCAATAATTCACATATTAGGTCTGCTATTATCTCCCCTTTCTTTCGCCTATTTTCTATTACAAAATGATCTATAATGATCTCATACATATATGAGTCATATTACAACTCACCATGTTAGCTTACAATGATTTTACAATTAATTACAAAATACATTTTAAACAAAATTGAAGTCGGCCAAGGTACCGGTATCCTTCCTTTCACTGTCGGCATTCTGTATGTCGGTGTCAGTGCCGATATCTTTGTCTTGCTGATGTCATATGATTGCAAGGTTGCCATCAATGAAAAAACCTTCAATCACCTACAATTTCTCATTGGAGTGTGTATTTTCCAACAATATCCCCCTTTGGCATTGATGGTAACACTCATGAGAAAAATAAAAAAGTGTCCAAAATGATATCCAAAAATAGTCTGCCAAAATTGTCTTACCAAAACTGTGTGCCAAAGAAATGTATGCTCCCCTTGAGTAGATGATGTCCTTACTTCTGGCCATTTTTCTCATCTCACTACTCCCCCTTTGACATCAATGACAAAGGTTGTCATTCACTGTCAGTGGATTCATGCCTGGATTCTTGTAACTGGTGGGTTACAATCTGAAAAATATCTGTCAAAATTAAATTTATACTATTATTGAATGTTTTGTTGTCTTTTATTGCCTCTTGATTTCTCTGCACTGTATCGGTGAGTATGTTCATTTTCTCTTCTGGTGTCTTCAGTTTGGGAACCAGAGCCTCAAATATTTCTTTTCTCAAAGAAGTAAGATATTCTAGTCTTGGACTAAGTCTGCAATTCAAGTCCTTTGCTTTATCCTTTATTCCCTGTTTGTCATTCTCTAGATTCTTGATTTTCTCTTCTTGCTCTACAATCTTCTTTTCTAACTCCAAAAATGAATCTGATGCACCTATCAGATTATAAACAATATTGTTTATCTTATCTTGTGCTTTGCTGATCTCCTTGTCAAGGTCTTCTGTTAAGACATTTCTTTTACAAGTGTCCCTGTACAGTTTCTTGAAGTCAAAAATTATTTCCCCAAGTTCTAGTAAAAGAGTATCCATTTTCTCTTTATTCTTCTTCACAATATCCTCAAATAATTTCTCGTTTTCCTTTATCATTAGATTTCCTTAAATGTATCCTCATTTATTTGATCAACAGTCAATATGTTACCGATGATAAACTTAGACAATGTGTCTAGTTGACCTAAAGAATCCTTATTATCAACTATGCACTTTTCTGCAATCAATTTAAGAATTGGAATTGTATCATCAATATCCTTATAGGCTTGTGCATTGCATTTTGTGATCTTCTTTATTGAATCTAACAGGACCTCTATTACATTTGTAGGTCTGAATCCTGCCATAGATGTTGTATTTGCTAGTAGAAACCCATAGTGTTTTTGAAAGTTCTATGGGTGTAATAAAATAATCCAAGATTGTTTGGGTTGGTTATTTTGACTGGTGAAGAGTTTGGAGTACATCTTCCAAAACTGCCTGGAAGCGCTAAACCCCTTAAAAATAGCTCTTTTTTAGTTACCTTAGTTTTACGACAAACCCAGATGGAAAAATTTGTGATCTTGTTTAAATTACAAATGGGTATCTGAATATATAAAAATATATTAGGGTTGTTAGGAAAGTTTTGGGAAAAGACCAAAAAAATAGTCCAAGAAGGGTTATTCAATTAGGCCTAATAGTAGCCGGTAGAAGCAAGTTGAAAGCCTAGGGTTTGGGAGGAAGGTGAAGACCTTGTAAATGCATAAAATTACCTTTAAAATACCTACAAAACATTACCATAACCTTTGAACATTATTTTAGAGTGAAGATCCTTGGTGGAGGTCTTTGGAGCCTAGTTGAAGCTTTGGGAACCTAGTAGGAGACCATCTCAAAATCACAGATTTGGGTCAAAACCAATAAGAAACCTCAAGAGGCTATACCTAGGAGGCAAGCCAGTAGATTTTAGGCCTTTGAGGTCTAAGGATTGTACCCTAACAAGTTACCTTGGAGGAGCTTGAGTAGAAGGGTGAGTAGAGGATTTGGGGTGAGTAAGGGTGAATTGGAGAGCTAGGCACAAGATATTTGCATAACCTACCCTGTCATTTGAAGGGGTTTACCTACAATTCAGTTCCAAGTGAACAAGCAATCAAGCATTCATCAAGAATTGAAGGAGAATTCAAATTAAAGCACACCATTCTGCATGACATCCTTAAAACTTGTGTGAGGATTCAAGAAAGATTCATCAAGGTATCATGTTATATTTTAAGCATTTTTAGATTAGATCTATCCTTTCCCTCAAAAGGAAAACATTATACTTCAAGGTTAATTTAGAACTCGAGGTTTGACCTAGGAAAGCCACCATCAACAAACCTATTTTTCATCATTTTGTGTGTATGAAATTGATTCAGGAGTTACATGTGAGGAATTTGGAAAAGTAAATGATGACAATCAAACTCAAATTTTGATGGCATGAAAAGAATAAGCATTCATTTTGTCTACATCCAACAGGTGGAGGATCTGGTCGATCCGCACCTCCTAGTCCCAACAATTCTACTTGAACACCTCTGTCACGGGAGAAGAGATATGTCTTATAGGTCTACTAAGGAGATGTTTACTATTAGTCATATGATAAGAGAAAATAGAAGAAACGTGAATACTACTAGCTAACAAGTTGTGTAATGTTGGGTGATTCATGTTACATCATGGATTTCATTGGCTAGCAAGTTGTGTTATGCTAGGTGATCCATGATAGAGAAGATTAACAAACCAATCCATTTGTTCACAAGGTAATCGAAAAAATATACTACAAAATGGTTGTTGTAGTGACACAAAACACAAACAATAATTATAACCAACACTTGCAAAGGTGTAAACAATAACAATGGTCACACTAGCATTAATCCATGCTATTCCAAGTTGCGAATCTCAAAAAATAATAATCATGCCCTAGGGGGCGTTATGTACCACAACACTTATAGTTTGAGGATATAACATAAATGAATTAACATGAGAAAAGAGGAGAGCTCATATGCCTCCCCTTAATATGTCAACATACCTCTAGGTTGATATCTTAAGGTAGATAGTGATCAAGGTTGATAAGCACCTTCAACACCAAGAAGATACCCTTAATAAATATACATGCATTCCAAGCTAGGAAGAAAGATCCTTGTACATGCCTCATTGCTATAAGAAAGGACGAGATAGTTCTAAAAGAGATATTATGGAAACATTAAACATAATTTAAATGAAGGCAACCCAAAGAATGCAGAGAGATTAAAAAACTCTATAGAGTAACTATTTTACATACCTCAAATACAAGATTGTAGGGTGGAACAATAAAAAATGGTAAAAAATGGAAAGAATGAAAGATCCACACCAAATTCTTATACAATTTAGTCCATTTGAAGTATTTTCATTCAAAACAAGATAGTGAAGAGGTCATTATGATGATTTATTTGAAGGTTCATAAGTTAAATATATTCACTAACATATAAAGAGTGAATAAATTGAAGAGCCCCGAGGAATTGCTAGCGTAGCATGAGGATGTATGATGTCAACAATAGAAAAATGATATTATGATGGTGGTAAAACTAGAAAAAGTTTTGATCATATTTTTATTGAGCATGAAAGCAACCACATTGAGCTCATGAATGATAGGCATCATGTTGTACAGTATCAACCCTTGTTGAACAAGGGTGTCACATTTTTTAGGCTCGATCAATGCAAGGAGACATTTTGTGTATATGAAGTGGTTTGAATTAGCCATTTCGTGTCCAAGCAAGGAGAGAATCTGGATTCAAGACAATTATATGCAAGAAAGGATATCAAGTTATAAAAGATAAAAATCAACAAAGGTAAAGTGGATCCTTAAAAAAGAGGAACAATTGACAACTATTATTATTGCTCCACAATGTAGAGACAATAATAACTAGGCTATTACGTTGCCTCCCAAGTATGATTGCACATGAAATCGTAGTACCATGAATGACAGTGAGCCCCTAATAGGTAATTAAGATACCAATGTCATATAGAAAGATAAAAAACATAATAGGTTATAAATGTCATTTATAAGGGATATGATGAGTGTATAACTCATTGTCACCTATTATTTAAATGTTACTAGAACTACAATAAGTTGTGAATTTTAAGAGTGGATCGAAAAAGTTGAAGCCATGGTTTTATGGCTCGTTTAGGATTTCCAAGAGGATTAGAGAAGTGTCTTATAAGTTGGAGCTACTAGCAAATAGTAAGGTGCATAATATTTTTCATGTATCTCACCTCAAGAAAGTGTTGGAACACAATGTAGTTCCATCTTTTGAGTTGCCACTATTGGGCGAGGAAGGGAAACTTATTCTTATTCTCGAGGCTATCATTGATGTCAGGGAGCATACTCTTAGGAGGAGTACTATCAAAGAGTACTTAGTGAAGTGGAAGAACTTACCAGTTGAGGATGCTACTTGAGAGAGTGAGAAACCTTTAAAACATCCAAAGTTGAATTAATTGCTCGGAAACAAGCAATTTTGGGGAGGAGGGAGTTTTTTTTTTTAAAGCTAGTTGTGTCTCTAGCTAGCCATCTCATTGTTGAAGGCAAGTTTTGGGGAATTAAGAAACTGATTAGAGGCTCTTAGTCATTGGAGTATTGATGTAGAGCTCACAGGGAAGCACATCATTCACCATGACACAATGTCATTTCTTCAACTTTGTTTTGTAACAATACTCACCCAATTGGGTTCTCAAGAGGAACTATTCCAAAATCTTATCAAACTTAGGTTGTACTAGCATCCACAAGGAAGAATTGATCCAATGACTGATCCTATTACTCATTGTCACCTATTCTTTAAATGTCATTTAGAAGGGATATGCTGAGTGTATAACTCATTGTCACCTATTATTTAAATGTTACTAGTGTTATCACTGATTAAAAAGGGCCTTTCTTTTCCCATGATTGGCAATGGTTTGTTGAATTTTTTGAATAGGGTGTAGTTCCAAATGCTTCAGCTTTGTTCTAGACCTTAAAGGTTTAAGGGTTTTTTATTTTAGATCCTCTCATGTTTGTTTTAAACCCTTTGGTTTCTAATCTTTTGTTACTTTTTTTCACTTAAGTAATGGGTCGTGGGGTCATAGAAAGTGTCCCCCCCTTGTTGTTTGCCTAGGCGATTATGTTAATTAATCAAAAAAATTATGTCTTGTATGTTTTTCTTCTAAAGTTGTGAGGCCCAATAACTATTGCGCATCTCACGGATGGATCCACGACTCGCGTTATTTCGCTAGGCGAAGTTGCGCGTATTTTAAAACCAGCAAAGTTGTGAAAACCACATGGCATGCCACATAGACGGTCCAGCTAGTTGTTGACAGCGAGTAAAATGGTGGCATGTGGCACAAGTCACAACAGTCAGTAGGTTAGGATTAAAGGCTAAAAGGCGGGCCCCAGAGGTGAGTTAGGTCGCAGGTGGAGATGACCTGGTGGGAACAACTATAAATAACTTACTTACTGGAGCCCCGTGGTTTCCTTTTGGCGTATAATAGAGTGACAAGTTAGCTCTGAAAGTGACTGGGTGCCAGGTGTTCACAATGAGTCAACGGGCCCACCCCTCCTGAGAGCCTTTTCAGAGGATTAAAAGCCAATTAGCTTAAGAGATGATCCAATGGCCCGCGCTATTTCACAAGGGTAAGGTGCTCATTCTTTATACCCTGTGAAATAGCAAGAGTGAATGAGAGCCATCCATGTGTCATGATGATGACCTAGAGGATATAGTTGTTAAGAAGAAAGTGGGGCCCCGTGGATTCCTTTTGGCGTATAACAGAGTGACAAGTCAGCTTTGAAAGTGACTGGGTGCCAGGTGTTCACAATGAGTCAGCGGGCCCACCCCTCCTGAGAGCCTTTTTAGAGCATTAAAAGCCGATCAGCTTAAGAGATGATCCAACGGCCCGTGCTATTTCGCAAGGGTAAGGTGCTCATTCTTTATACCCCATGAAATAGTGAGAGTGAATGAGAGCCGTCCACGTGTCATGATGACATGTGGTCTAAGAAGAAGTGTGGGCTCGCCAAGGTGGAACTGGCGGTATAAAAGAAAGACATGCAACCAGTATCAAGTGGAATGCGAAGGGGATTTCAAGGCCAATGGTTGGACGCCACGTGGTATTATGTAACCAATAGAAAAGCGGGACCCAGAGCAAAGCCAAAGACATCAGTTAATCTAACGCTCGATCAAGTTTCTTTTGATTGGACGGTTGGCGTTATTTCGCAGGACTAAGCTGCCTGATAGTTATGCTTCGCGAAGTTGCGAAAGAGAAAAATGAAACACTTGCAGTAATGTTCTGACCCGTTGGAGAAAAAAATATGAATTCTCGTATGAATTCAATTTTGAAGGGATGACCGAAGCATGCAGAATCAATGTTATAGTTAAGGCCCTGACTACAAATATTTGATTTCCTATCAACCAAGTGAAGATATCTTTTAAAGGATTTTGCAGAAGAGTAGATGCAGAGTTATTTTCCTCAGATATAGAGCAAGTCAGTTCAGTTGCAGAGCAAATTCCTTCAAGCAAAGAACAGGTTCTCTCATATTTCTGTATAGCAATTCTTGTGTAGTGTTCTAAATAAGATAATTGATTTGTTGCAGAATTGTTTAAGAGTGGCATTCATTTCTTGCATTTTCAAAATGGCTCCTAAAAGATAATTTTCTGACAAAGTTAACTATTTAGAACGGAGTGTGTGTGATGATTTTTTAGAACAGTTGACATTGTCAACTAATCAGGCATCAAAGGCAAAAGAGTTAGTGCCCAAGGCTCCTCGTCTAAAGATAGGAGAAGGATTATATGACAAGGGTAATTGGTTGAGAGACCCACAGGTTGGACTATCTGGGTTGGGGTTGTTTAAAGTTGGATTTGGAATGAGAAACTCTCCTGCTCCACAAAATAGTATCTGGGAATTAGATGTTGGGAAATTAGTAGTCCTAAGGGTACTCATGGACACAGATTTGCTAACCCAAATTGCATTCAACTATGATCTAGTCACAAGAACCATTCGGGATGTAAATGGGAAAACCCTTCTTGAAATTAATGTTGAAGAGTTTAGGACAACATTTGGGCTTAATGAGTTCACAAACTTTCTAGAACCTATAAATTTCATATCATTAGCCCAAATTTATGGTGCACAGAGGAGAAATCTCAGGAATGGGCCTCTTAAGGAATTTTTTGTGAAAATAGGAGGGTTAACAGTTGTAGGACCCAACACTCAAGAACCCTTTTCATTACGTATGTTCACCCTAAGGGCTAAAGGAATGTATTGGGCACTTTGCCAAGTTTTGGGAGAAGATGCTGAAGCAAATATGCCAAACCATTACTTGTTAATGATTACTCAAACTTTGAATCCTTCTCTTGCAATAACATTTGATTATGCCTCTTTCATTGCCAATGCTATTCATGGAGGATTAATAGGAATCAAGAATGGAAAGGTGGATAGGCCTTTTGGATGGTACTCACTCCTAATGCACCGTTTTCTCTTCAAAGGTGGTGATTACTTTGCCAGTGGACTAGACCTTGTTAATTAGAATAAATGAGAAAAAATGCCAGTACAATTATGGAGTACTGTGTTGTCATGGGATAGAGAGGATGCCAATTTTTTTAAGTTTGATAAGTATTTTGCATCCAAGATAAGAACTTTCCTCTACTCTGAGAACCCAAGAATCCCCAAAGTTCTTCTGGAATTCATAAGACCAAAAGAATTCATAGAGAACATAAAAATCGTTCATAACTAGGGTGACATGTATTTATATCCAGTCTCCACAATTTTTAGAGTTTTTGGTTTCAGGGGCACCCCATTTTTGCTACCTTACCAGGTCCCTCTCAAAGTGGGAATCACGAAGATCCTTAGACAAATTGGTGGCTTGCAAGAGGTAGAGTTGACAGGCAGGGGTAAAGGGACTATTTTCTCTGCAGCTACCATAGCTCACCAATTTGTAATAACAAAAGGAGGCTAGAATTGCTTTGAGGATTTCCTCAAGCCTTATCATTTGTCCACTATAGTGTCTAGGTGTGCTGATCCAGAAGACTTCTTCAATGGTATGTTTAGGAAGAAGGTAGTATGCAGAGGTAAGCCTCATCAATTCCAGTTTCCTAAAGACCTCATCAGAAATGAGTTTGATTTAGATGAGTAGGAGCTAAGGAAAGAGAAGTGGGTGGCTTATAAGAAAGCCTTGGATTTTGTGCATCAATTTGATGCCAGCTATGACCCATTGTCTAGCTTTTTCCCACTAGAAGAGAAAATAAAGTTTTTGATTGTTTGTTTAGAAGATGTGATGCAGACACTGAAGGAGAAGAGGGAAGCTTTAATCAAGAGCAACCCTGAGAAGGCCAGAATGATCCTAAGCAGTTTAGCTTCCAGCAAAGCAATCCCTCCTGGTGATTATACACTGCATAAAAAATCTAGTTATAGTGTGTTGGTGCCTACAACGGGGGAGCCCTCTACCTCCAAAGGAAAGAGGAAGATACAAGATGTCATTGACATCCAAGAGAGCCCAAAGAAGCAAAGGGTGGGGAAAGAAGTACAATCAGATACACCTTTGTATTTCCCATCCCAATCCCCTATCCATATAGAAAATGAGCAAGAAACAACTGAGCAACTCCTTCAGTTAGGTAGTCTAGGGGAAATTGCATACACTTATGATGAAGTGGAGGAAGGAATGCCAGAAGAAGCCACCGCTACTGAAATAGATATCACCACCACTAAACTTAAGGGCTAGGAGTGGGATCCTGAGATAAGATACGCAAGTAGTGCCTTTTTAGTTGATAACAATTTTGTCACATCAGAAGCATTTATGAAGTTTATATGGAAACAACACATAGATAAATATAATGCTAGATGTGAAACAAGAAAGGCTGAGCAGCCCAATAAAGATCTAGCCCTGGTGGAAGAAGAAATAAAGCAAGAGATGATGGAAAAATTCAAAACCATCACCCCTGAGTAGGGAAGAGGTATGGTAGCACAAGCTGGAGTGCTTATCTTATCCGAATGGGATGTTGCAGATGCCCTGGTATTAGATGCAGTGAGAAAAGAGACTAAACCTATGGAGGGGGTTACTTTCAATAAGGATAATGCTGCACTCGTCATGTGGTCTCTCAAGAGAAATGAGAGTAAGAAAAGCAAAGACACCCCAGGGTCAAGTTACCTTGGTGGAATGATGGTGAAGAGAGTGCAGAGTACAGGGGTAGTAGAAGCTGCTAGCACTGTGTTAGAGACTGCAAAATTTATTGCTACAGTAGCAGACAAGGAAGCCAAAGAGAAAGAGGCCCTCCAAATTAAGCTGGAAATAGTTTTGAAGGCTTATAACAATGCCAAGGAGGAGGTAAGGGGTAAGGATAGAATCATTGCCAAGTTGCAGAGCTACTTGACTGGACAATACCATCAAGGTGAGTCTTCAACACTGATGATTTCCTCTTCTCCTACAAGACCTCCACCTACCAACCCTATCATTGAGTTTCCACCATCTCCAACACCCTCCAGCTCTCAAAAGATTGAAATCACTCCCCAAGAATTAGAAAATTTGAAACAAGCTCAGGCTTTATATGCAAAGAAATATGAGGAGAAAGTAAAGGTTACAATTTTCAGTTTTGCAGACACAATAAATGCCTCATTGCTCTACAACAATGTAGGTAAAATTATAGAAATATGGAATGAACTCAGGAGAGACAAGGCCATTCTGACGCCTATTTTTGACAGATGGAGGCCTAGGGAGCAAGATTTAGAGTTTATGTGTGTATCTTACGATGAAGGAAGAGCCAATCCCATCATCAAATCCACTTCTGATGTCGCTAAAGTCTTAGTACAATTGGCAGTAAAGGTGGATAATGTGGATAGGAAGGTTAATTTGTGCAAGAAGAAGTACACTGATCAAGTTTTTGAGTTGCTCCCAGGAGTTTTTGCTAACCCGAATCAGTTAAAAGACAAACAAATATGGCTTAAGGAGATAGAAGCTAAATTGTTAGCAAGAGTTAAAGGAATTATTGATCTTGATGATGCTTCTTTCTTTGTTGTGACAATACAAGACATAGGAAAAATTAAGTCACATTATGGTTTTCTCAATTCAGAAGTCAACAAAATTAGAAATTCTTGGAAAAGGTTGACTAAAACTAAAGATAATGTGATTAATTTCTCATGGCCGACAAAAGAGGTATATAGTGAGTGGATAACTAAATATGCCACCCATGATTCGAAACAGTTGGAGAGCGCCCCTGAAAAGATAGAAGAGGTTGCAACCGAATAGCCTGTTGAAGAAACTGCAGAGGCTGAAAAGAGCTTGTAACCTCTTTATTTTGAAAGAAATGATTGTAACAAACTCTCCTCGAGAAGTCCGAAGCTTTGTGCATCCATGTTGTTATAAATGGATACCAGGACTAGAGGAAGAGAGATCGCAAAAAATTGTAAGAAAACGCTGCTGAAATTTATTTGAGCTTTTCTAAGTCTAATGGAGAATCAAAATTTCTTGTAATATTTCTTGAACTAAATATCAATATATAGACCATCGGTTTTGAGTAAAGATTTGTGTTGTCTTCAAGTTTCTTCACAAATTTGTTTACTGTTTTCATTCTAAATAATCCAGGGTTGTTCTGTTTGAATGTAATTGCAAAGCAATTTTAGTATAAGTGTTCGTTAGCTTTTCTCTTTAGGAGGGAAATTAAAGATGCGGGATCACTCATACCAGTAAACTCTTGGGAAGGAATTTTGAATTTTGAGGACCATAGCTTAGTTTGGAATGCTTGAATTCTTTTAGGTGTCAAGCATATACAAGGATTAATAGAAACCAAGCCAACGAGAAGCATAAAGATGTCTTGTTTGAGGAGTTTTATTTTAGTTTAGATGAATTTGTGACCTTGGATAAGGCACTGGTATTAATTGAAGTTGTTTATTGCATGCTTTGTTGATCAAAATGCTGAATTTAAGTACAATTTCCATCCTTTGTTTTCAGTTGATTTCAAGGTGAATAGATCCACTGGTTTTCTGGACTGGTTTGCTGTGGGTTTATGTTTGAATGTGTGAATTTAATTCACAAAGGTATACCCACCTGGGCTCCGAGTAAGCCCGAAGTGTAGAAGGTCTAATCAAACTGTAAAGCAGAAAATCGCGGTGGAACCCTAGTTGTTCTCCCCTCTTCCGACTCCGAGGAGAGAGAAGGGAGGTTCGCTAGGATTCGATGGGTTTTCACTTAGGGAGAAGACTTTACATTCAAAAGAGGGGTTGAAACTCATAAGATTCAATCCCACACAATGTAAGATTGGATGCTAAATGAATTTCAAGGGTTAGGAAAGCAAGGCTACCCTCTTTTGTAAAGAATGTTGATTAAGGGAATTAAGCTAAGAATACATAGAAAGTCATAAAGATTCGCTTATAAACTGAGTTCGGGTTATAGGATGAAGCTGCGGACCTGGAATTAGCAGTAGAATGTCGATACGGCATTGTCCTGCAAATTTGAGCAAAAGTTGTCGGGACGATGGCGCTCGGCGCCACGGTCCTCCGAAAAATCCGTCAAACGAAGGGGGATCAGTTCATCTCTGCACAAGGATTCCAGATCTTCAATCTCAGCTGCGTACCTGCAACCTACACACAGAAAAGCGAAGACGATTGGGGGGTTAGGGATTAGGGGTTTGCCTTTAGGTCAAACCCCGGTTTTGGAATTAACCAAGAAATGAGCAAGAGCTGTAACTGTAAATGTATGTAAAACAAGTACTAATACCTTGTTCTAAGGATGTTGGTATCCTTATGTGCGAAGGTTTAGATGTTGTATCTTGTATGTTGTAGCATGAAGTAAGTGATCTCCTCTTCAATGGTTGAATCCTTGACTTGAATGCAACACTTAGCCTTGAATGGAGACTTGAAATGATCAATTGCTTGAAGGAATGCTTGAATGCTTGAGTATAGTTTCCACGCCTTTTCCCTCATGTATGTGTTCTCTCCCAAATGAGAGAGAAAAATTTAGTTTATATACTTGTCAATTAGGGTTGATAGACTGATTTTCCCGACCTTAGGCCGACCAGGGAAGTTTATTTCCAAATTGCAATCAAAAAGACCCGATATCACTTAGGAAACCGGGCCCAAAATAGGACCCAGGGACCAGGGCGCTGGGCGCCCTGGTCCTGAGGGACCAGGGCACTGGGCGCTCTGTTCCTGAGGGACCAGGGTGCTGGGCGCTCTGGTCCCACCTCCGGGATAGCGGGGTGCAAGGAGGTTCAGGCCAAGGTGCTTGAAAAATGCAGTTTTTGGTGTCGTGAGCAAGTTTTGGGGTCTCCATTCAGGTTGTGTGTTGCGTCACCATCGTGAAGACCGAAATGCAGTCGAAATTGCAAGTGTCGCAATTTTAGGACGCTACATTTAGCCCCCACTTTAGCGGGAGTATGTATGCTCATACTTCCGGTAAAGTACAAGGAAACAACATTGAATGACTTTCACCACGTCAAGGAGGCAAGACACACCAAGCCCCCAGTGGACTAAGGATCTTAAGACTTCGATTGACAAAGTAAAAGGGAAGATCACGAGGGAGAACCATGACTATCAGTAGTAAGGTTCCCTCACTATGAGTCATGTAAGAGAAATACTGAAAATTTTCAAGACAAAGCTAAGTTCGCCAAGAAATTTTCAAGTATCGTGAAGGGATAGACAGGGTGTATGCCCCCCTACGTTAAAGCAATCGCATGTGCCTCAACGGGGGTGATTGTTTTAACGTAGTGATACACATAAGAAATGAGAAGGGAAAGGAGCATGTTATCGCAAAGATTTAGCCCCCAAGTGTGAGATAAACCCAAGGATAATAGACACAAAGCACAAAGCACGAGGTGACTTCGCTTTCCTCGGGGTCAGTATGCTGTATGATAATTCATGTGTATATATCATATGTATGTATGCATAATTGTTCTTCATTCCCCAATCAAGGAAGGTCACCTAGAAGAAGGGAACACATGTGTCTGTTGAGTCAACATGAGAGAGACCAAAGAGATCTCAATGCTTTGCATCGTCCTCAAGTAGACAACACTAAGGACGAAAAAAAAAAGAATGAGAATAACATATAGAAGAAGTAACAAAAGGGAGGGGGAGAGAATCTGCTATGCTAATGTAACTAGTCTAGCATGCCATCTACCCCCCGATCTTGCTGATCAATGTTTCGGGAAGGCAGGGAACACGCTAGAGGAGGAACGTCCAACACAGCAGATGGAGCTATCACAAGGTCCAAACAAGGGCTATGTTCATGTTCCAAGCCACATTGTTCTTGTCTAGGAGCTAGGATAAGTGCTTTTGAAAATTCATTAGATAAATGGTTGTCAACATCAACAAGTTCATATTCACTATCAGAAGCAAGAGGAGTAACATTTTCATCATGCATAACATTTTCATCTATATCATTATCAAGATTTATAAAAATAGGATCTTTAACTCGCACAGGATCAAGACCATCATGTATCTTGTGTATAGGAGATTTAGGCTCAATATCCGGCTGAGGAGAAAGTGGAATAATGCTTGTTGAGGGTGTTTTTGGAGATTGCAAAGTTTGAGCTCTAAGATGACGCTTTCGTCGGCGTTCACGTGCAGAACAATTACGTCTAGTCTTAGTAGGAAGTGTAGAAGATAGAGGAGGAGGAATGTTCTCATCCTTATCACTTGGGTGTTTAGGTTGTGGTCTCTTAGGCTGGATAATAGGAGAAGAAGAAGGTCTCTTTTCTCTATAAAAGGCAGGAGGAGGAACTGCTCCATATAAAGGAGGAATTTTTGGTTTAGGAAGAAGACCAAGTCCATCATGACGAGGAGGTATAGATCTACTCTTAGAAGGTTCATTAGGCATAGACATAGTCACATCCATGGGGACGGGTTGGGAATCTTCTTGAGGAAAGACATTAGTTTTATCTTTCAAAGGAAGAATTTCCTTCTCAAGAGTGATAGGAATGTCAAGTTTAGGTGTTCTAGGTTCACTTAGAGATAGGATCATATCTGTTTTCCACTTTTGATAAGATTTAAAAAGATGATCACTTCGCAGAGGAAGAGATTGGAATTGTTTAGGCCAAAAGTAATCAATAGGAACACTAGAGGTTCTTTCAGCTGGTTTAAAGAGACTATGATTGACAGTAACAACTTCACCATTATGGGGAAATTTCAAACACTTATGTATAGGAGAAGCAATAGCCTTCATGGAAGATAGCCAAGGATAGCCAAGCTTCACACGAAATTGTTCGGAAGAAGGAATAATAGCAAAGTTCACATCAAGAGATTTATTATGGACCTCAATAGGCAATGTAATAGAACCAATTGTAGGAGAAGAAAATGCATCAAATAGTTTCACAATCACATCTGTTTTGTCATAGATCACTTGATTCAATTGCAAAGTAAAAAGAAATTCTTTAGTAATAACATTAACCATGCACGAAGGATCAACAAGCACTCCACGGCAAGGTGTATTTTTGACTTTTGCAACTATGTATAAAGGACCATCAGGTGCTCTAATGGTTTCACTAGAATCAAATGTGATGGAAGGTTCTTTAGGGATTTCTTGCTGCTCTACAAAGTTAATCACATTCGGAGTCATAGACACAAGACCATCAGATGAGAAAGAGGAATCATTAGCCTCAATCGCATTAGAGGTATGAGAAGGCAATGGATCAGTGAAAATCTAAAGATTTTGGTTAGGAGGAGCTACAGATGTGTTGCCTTTATCATTCACTCCAGAAACAGAAATAGTATTATTATCAATCAAATCCTGAATTTTACCCTTGAAAGAAAAACATTTTTCAGTATCATGACCAGGCTGACGATGAAAATGACAAAAAGCTTTGTGATCAAAATAAGGTGAAGTAATCTTTGCAGGATCAATTTGTCGTACAGGAGGAAGAGTAAGCACATTTTGTCCCAATAACTTATTCATAATATCATGCAATGATTCATTCAAAGGAGTATACTTTCTTTCTTTCCTGAAAAATTTAGAAATAGGAGGCACACCTGATGCTGCATTCACATTGTTGTTGATGATGTTTTCATTGAATTTGATGGAATCTCTGTTCAGTTTAAACTTCCCAAATGGTTGTTGACTGCTATCACCCTTATCACTCGGAGCCATAGGATGTGATTGTTCCATTTGACTCACAGTCAGTTGATAATTGTGAAGAGTGGCACACAACTGTTGGAAAGAAGTAAACTCAAAAAACAGAAGTTTGTCTCGAATATCTTTTTGTAAATTAGAAATAAAGATTCTTTGAATATCATTATCAGGCACTGGAAAAGAAATTTGAGCATACAAATGCTTATATCTACCAATAAAATCAGTCACTTTTTCTTTAACACCTTGTTTACAATGCATTAAATCAATCAAAGTAACTTTAGGACTTATATTGTTTTGAAATTGTTGAATGAAAGCATTTGCAAGTTGTTCGAAAGAAGTAATAGAATAAGAAGGCAACGAGCAATACCATTGTAGGGCTTTGTCTCTTAATGTTCTAGTGAACAGTTTTGCAAGCAACCTTTGGTCATAAGCAAAATCAGTACATATTGTTTGAAAAGTCTTAACATGTGTTAGAGGATCTCCTTTACCATTATAAAGCTCCAAATGCGGGATTTCAACATGTTTAGGAGGGATAGCTCGAACAATATCAAGAGAAAGTGGGCTCGCAACATCAAATGTGGGCACACTAAACTTAGATTGATTCATAGAGGCAATTTGTTGCTGTAAAGAAGAGACAGTTTGTGCAAGATTATTAATGGTTGCTTCAGTCGAAGAGTTCATATTAGGTGTGTTAGATTGAGATGGAGGTGTGATGTTATTGAAAGAAGGTAAAGAGTAAGGTGGTGGGACCCTATGATAGTCAACCATAGGGGATGATTGGATAGGAGGAACACTACAAGGAGGAATGGAATGATTAAATGAATTGCTCCCTTGCGTCATGTTCATTTGTGAAGATGTAATAGGAACATTCATTGAAGGAATGTACGAAGAAGTTGGATTGAATAAAGGAATAGGGTTAATTGAAGAAGAGGGAAGATTGCCCCCATGACTAGTGATCATAGGAGGAATGTCTTGTATAGAGGCAGCCATGATGTTTGATGTAAAGGTAGGTATACTAGCAATAGGAGTGGTCAAAGGAATAGAATGATTGACTTGTGTAGGAGGTTGTGTATAACCTAAAGATTCAGCATAACTCTTCATAGGCATCACATTCGAATCCACAATATGTGCGATACCACGTAAAACATCAATTCCATTCTTATCACTTTGAAGCATGCGTTTTAGACCCTCAATTAAAGGAAGAGCTTGACTATCGGGATACTCATGAGACATCCATTGGTGAAAATCGTCAAATTGGTTGTCCAATTTCGAAAGTTGTTCAACGGAAACTTCATGGGGAGCTTCTTCATCATTAGGAGGATTAGAGGAATTACCCATATCCTTGTTAAAAAGGCTACTCAAATTAGGTTCCATCTCCTTGGTAGTTAAACCTTGGAAGGACTTAATTCTACGGCTTCGTCTAACGGGAATAGTGTAAGTAGGACTTGTTGTTGTAAAACTCATGCACTAGAGAGAGAGAAAAGGTTTTGATTTTAGAGGTAGCAATTTTCAATAAAACCAGCCAATCTTCCAGATTTAAGCTGTTAAATGCAATCACGACAGTCTCCCGAAATTTCGGAAAAAATGTCCGGGACCGTGGCGCTCGGAGTGCAACACGGTCCTTGCAACTTTTTTCGAAATTTGTAGGGATGAAAGGTATGATGATTTTAGAGCTAATCTGAAAAAATTGAGGGATTTTACGATCTGTAGATAGGCCAAATTAAAGTTGCAATCTCAAAATTGAACCCTATCAAGATTGTCGAAAAATGCAAAATTTTGAGTTTTGAAAAAGAGAGGGAAACTGAAATTTTGAATCTTATGATTTTAGAGGGAATGTCAAAAGCAATGCAAATTTTGAAAATTAAAAATTGACTCAATTTCACGCAAAATTCAATTTTGAAAGCGGAAATCAAAGTTGTTGTAATTAAGCACTTAATTTCAAAAGTCACAAATTGCAAGAATTTGAATAAAGCACTGAAATTTCGAATGAATGTAGACACACTTTTCAGATTTATGATAATAAAAACGCAATTTTGACACAAAATTTTAATTTCGACAATTTTTGAATGATTAGGAGCCTTAGACCAAGCAATCGCAAGACCAACTTTGACTGTAATTTTGAAGGTGTTAAAATTGATAAAATCAACCAAAATTCTGAATTTTAGCAGAAAAACACAGTAAGATGTCGCTCCCGAAATTTCGGAAAAAATGTCGGGGACGATGGCGCTCGGCGCCACGGTCCTCGTAACTTTTTTCCAAATTTTCAGGGATGAAAGATATTGTGATTTTATTGCGGAATCCAAAGTTACAGCTGATTTGGAGATGTTTTGATCAGTGAAATTGTCAGACAAAGGTTGAATCAAGAGGGTTTCAAAATTAGGGTTTTGACTTTTAAGCACTTAATTTTCAAAATTAAAGCACAGACATGAATTGATAATTTGTAATAGAAAAGCAGATCTGAAGCAGTCATTAACAATTAAACATTTCGCAAGTTCAATGTTCAAAAAGAAAATTTAGGGTTTTTATGCAATTACCTCTAAAATTTTGCAAAAGATCAAACATGGAAATGTAATCAACTTTTCAGATCTAAGCATGAAAAATTAGAAAGGATGTTCACGTCGGGTTCACCAAAATGTAAAGCAGAAAATCACGGTCGAACCCTAGTTGTTCTCCCCTCTTCCGACTCCGAGGAGAGAGAAGGGAGGTTCGCTAGGATTCGATGAGTTTTCACTTAGGGGGAAGACTTTACATTCAAAAGAGGGGTTGAAACTCATAAGATTCAATCCCACACAATGTAAGATTGGATGCTAAATGAATTTCAAGGGTTAGGAAAGCAAGGCTACCCTCTTTTGTAAAGAATGTTGATTAAGGGAATTAAGCTAAGAATACATAGAAAGTCATAAAGATTCGCTTATAAACTGAGTTTGGGTTATAGGATGAAGCTGCGGACCTGGAATTAGCAGTAGAATGTCGATACGGCGCTGTCCTGCAAATTTGAGCAAAAGTTGTCGGGACGATGGCGCCCGGCGCCACAGTCCTCTGAAAAATCCGTCAAACGAAGGGGGATCAGTTCGTCTCTGCACAAGGATTCCAGATCTTCAATCTCAGCCGCGTACCTGCAACCTACACACAGAAAAGCGAAGACGATTGGGGGGTTAGGGATTAAGGGTTTGCCTTTAGGTCAAACCTCGGTTTTGGAATTAACCAAGAAATGAGCAAGAGCTGTAAATGTAAATGTATGTAAAACAAGTACTAATACCTTGTTCTAAGGATGTTGGTATCCTTATGTGCGAAGGTTTAGATGTTGTATCTTGTATGTTGTAGCATGAAGTAAGTGATCTCCTCTTCAATGGTTGAATCCTTGACTTGAATGCAACACTTAGCCTTGAATGGAGACTTGAAATGATCAATTGCTTGAAGGAATGCTTGAATGCTTGAGTATAGTTTCCACGCCTTTTCCCTCATGTATGTGTTCTCTCCCAAATGAGAGAGAAAAATTTAGTTTATATACTTGTCAATTAGGGCTGATAGACTGATTTTCCCGACCTTAGGCCGACCAGGGAAGTTTATTTCCAAATTGCAATCAAAAAGACCCGATATCACTTAGGAAACCGGGCCCAAAATAGGACCCAGGGACCAAGGCGCTGGGCGCTCTGGTCCCACCTCCGGGACAGCGGGGTGCAAGGAGGTTCAGGCCAAGGTGCTTGAAAAATGCAGTTTTTGGTGTCGTGAGCAAGTTTTGGGTTCTCCATTCAGGTTGCGTGTTGCGTCGCCATCGTGAAGACCAAAATGCAGTCGAAATTGCAAGTGTCGCAATTTTAGGACGATACACAAACCTTGTCATATGTTGTCTTGAGAATGTCCTTATCTTTGATGTCTCTTCTGCACCAAGCTTAAATCATATTATTCTAAGGATATTAAAGGGAATCAGATTTTGAAGCCAACAAAAGTGGCGACTCTACTGGGGAGAGTTAGAATAGAGATATAAGCATAGATTTGTGTTGATGCCTTTAAAGAAAATTATTGTGTGTTTGTGGATAAGATTGCTTGTTTTCATTATTCCCATAGTTTTGTGGGTGGTGACTCTATTACTTTGAACCAGTCCTTGTGAGATATGAATCTTTCTTAAAGGAAGACAAGCAAGATGCAAGGAGCAAAAAACACAAGATCATTCATGAAGAAACATCCTCGTGAAACTTTGCAAGAAGGTCTACCAAAACATTCACGGAGAGGCCAGAAGAGATCTGTGTTGCATGAGCCATCAAATGCTGCGTGGGTGCAGAAAAACAATAATACTGGTAAGATGCCCGATCAACCTATCTATGCAAAGTCTAATTCATCTTCCAGAGATTCAGTGCATGATATTTTAGGTTTCCATTCAGGATTGTTTAGAAATATTGATGATGCACCTATTTTAAATCAAGATCTATCTCATGCTAGTGTTTCTGCAAAAGATAGAACCAGTTCAAATGCAATTAGGCACTCTATTCCTAGGACAATTGATGGGAACATTAGTCTGATAGACATAGATCAAGCTAATGCATCAGACTCTGAAGAAAATTTTTCTGATGAGGATAAAGTGTCTCAAGAGATTGAAGATTTAAATAGAAGAGTCCATCATTTAATATCCTTAAGAGCCCAAAAGGAGGCAAATAAGGAGAAGGAAGTTAAAGCCAAACTAATGGAAAGAGATAGGCTTCTTAGACAGATAGCTGATCTTGAAGTACTTGCTAAAGAGAAAGAAAAGAGTGACGAGGAAGGCCCTGTGATTAGAGAAATTCTAATCACCAAAACTAAACAAGTTTGTAAGTCAGTAGCCCAGCCAATTAGGGAAGTATTTAATGACTCCCAGTTTCCTAAAGCCACTCTAGACAAAGGAAAACAGAAATGGGTAGATGATGGAGTAGAATCTAAAACTACAGAAGAGACCTCTCATAGGATTCTAGCACATGAGAGAGAGATGGAAAGGATGAGGAAGGAAAAGGAAGACCTCCAAATGGAACTGGAAAAGGCTAAGTTAGAAGCAGCGAATTAGGAAGTAAAAAGAAAGATTAATTACTTAAAGGCTCCCCCTATTACATTCCCATCGGAAGATCTTAGCAAGCCTAATCCCCAACACATTTCCTTTCCTCAGGTTAATACTCAACCTACTGTACATGCTAATATTGCCTCAGTAAGCCAAATACCTGTGAATAAACAGTACACCCAAGCACCTCAATCTCCAATCCCAAAAGCTAAAATGACCATGGGAAATAATAGTGCTATTACCCCTTTTCAAAGAAGGCCAATCAATCTAGAACAATATAGGAAATTATTTTTTGATGGGATCCCAGGATATCCAAATTATGTTCCCACTGAGCTAAGAGACAGACTCCATAAATTTGCTGGGAACAATGCAATTAGTGCTGAGGAACATCTGAAATCTTTTGGGGATTTAATAAATGATTATGAGATAGCAGATGAAGATGTTATTATGAAACTATTTGTTCAATCCCTAGTTGATGATGCAAGAGATTGGTACAGAGGTCTTCCAGTAAATAGTATAGGTTCATGGGAAGATTTTAAAAGTTGCTTTCAAGAGCAGTATGGTGACAAGACTAATGTGAGTTACATGCCAAATGAGTTCAATAATATTAGAAAATCTGAAAATGAAATGGTCACTGATTTCAATGCTAGATTCCAGAAAGCCATGCACAGATTGTATCAAGTGATGAGGCTAGATGATAACATGTGTCTTAATACATATTATAATGCATTTGATTCCAAAATGGCCTATATCTTAAGAGATAAAAATCCCCATAATTTGAGAGATGCTTTTAGAATTGCCATAAATGTAGAGAGTAACAGAAAAGCATCTGGAAAATTAGGAAGAAGAACAGATGGTAGATTATGGCAAGAAACCAAATAGCAACCTAACAAAGTTGTTAAAGAGGATGATAAGATAGAGAAGTTGGTTACTGCTATGAAAGATTTGACTACCATGGTTAACAAAAATGATAAGCCTCATTATAACTGGCAAGATAGACCTCCTAGATTATATGATATGCCATATAATACCAATTGGAAGGATGGTAAACCCCAAATTAAGAAGCCCAAAATTGCCCAAAGTCAAGACACACCGGATCCTTTGAAAAGGAAAACTATTCACAATATAGAAAATACTCCTTGGTGTATTGCTTGTGATGGACCACATTCTCCTCATCAGTGTGCAGTGGCTCAAGCTCTAGAAGAATCTATGAAACCAGAAGTAGAGCCTGACATTAATATGTTTGAAACCATTGTAGAAAGTGATGAGGAATCTGTGCAAAGTGAATACAGTGATGTGTTGGATAGTGAAAAGCTAGTGCAAAGATAGTTAGCCTTAGGTTGGCATCCTACATTGAATGTGGTAACAATTGAATATGAAGAAGTTCATCTTAGGAGGCCTAGTGAGGAAGAAGCTAGAAATCTTACTAAGGCTGCAATTGCCAAAGCAAAACATAACTATAATCTAAGAGGCACCAAGAGAGACACTGATCAAGGTGAGCCAGGTTCTATGTTTGTAAAAGAAGTTACAAAAATGGGGTCATCAAGCAGTGCTACTACTATCCCTAAGGTCAATCAAGAAAAAGAGGAACAAGTTAAAGATGTACCTAAAGGCATAGATGATAAAAATGTTGGTGATGTACAAAGAGCAGAGACAGTGAAAAGGGGAAGTCAATTCAAAATAGAAAAAGTTAAGGTTAATACTAAAAAATGTAATAATTCTACATTTGATATGGCCCAAGCTTTAACTCAAATGAAAGTCACTGTTCCATTAGTAGAATTACTAAAGATTAAAGAACATAAGGATGCAACTTTGTCTTTATTCTCTAGTATATATGATAGCGACATAGTATTACCCACTGGTTTAGCTAAAGTTGGAAAGGATCAAGAGTTCTGAACCCCAGAGGTTTATGTTGGAACCACTATCACTAAGGAGCCTTCTCAGGTAGATCCCTTCTATGTTACTTTGTTAGTCAATAATCGGTTGATTAAAAACTGCATGATAGATTCAAGAGCTACTACTAATGTAATGCCCTATGGTGTTATGAAAGAATTAGGGTTATCAGTAACCACTGTGTATGGGAAATGCTATGCCATGGATAACAGAGAAGTGCCTATGATAGGTACAATGAAAGATGTAGAAGTAAAAATAGCAGCATTTCCTAAAGCCACTTACAAAATGGATGTTATTGTTACTGACACTAAACCCCAATATGGTATGTTATTTTCCAGGCAGTGGGTAGCAGCAATAGGGGGAAATGTTCAACTAGACTTATCTTATGCTACCATTCCTATTGGTGGTAATCAGGTCAAATTATACAGAGAGCCACGAGCTCCTAGGGTAATTGAAAATGTGGACCCTAGTATGCTTAATTGTATGATTGATGTAGATTTAGATAACTTCAAACTTCAACCAATTTCACCTCAATTGAAAAATACTGACCCAATTGTAGTCTAGCTACAAGCACAGTAGTATGGGTTGTGGCAGATGTATTTTGATGGAGCTTGCTCCAAAGAAGGATCTGGAGTAGGGGTTCTTTTTGTGTCCCCGTAGGTATAACTTTTAAATACTCATTTTTATTGGCATTCCAGTGCACAAATAATACTGCAAAGTGTGAAGCCCTGTTACTAGGACTTGAGGTTGCAAAAAGGCATGGAATCCAACTGTTGAAAGTAATGGGGGATTCAGAATTGGTTGTCTCTCAGGTGAGATCTAAATATGCATCCAAGAATGATAGATTGAAGCAGTATAAGCATGCTGTTTGGGATGTTATTGAGCATTTTGATGCATTTTCTATTAATTGGATAGAGCGAGCAAAAAATATTATGGCAGATTTCCTAGCTAATGTTGCTTTGAAAAATGATGATGCAACACTAACCGGTATTTCCACTGTGGAAATAAAATCTAGGCTTGCTATTCCTGATAATGTGTACAATTGGCAAGTTTTTGCTGATGATGAAGACATTCTTAGGTTTATCCAATGTGTTGATGATTATGATGGACAAAAGATTGATTGTAATGCATTGGTGGAAGTGGTAGACAATAGAGAGATAGTGTTTGGAAATGATGTTGTCTAGTTGGAAACCAATGAGATACCTAAAGGGCTGGTGGAGCTGGAGAGCATGTTTAGTTATAATGATAGTCATTTACATTAGCAGTCTACCACCAAGTTGGAAGAGTTAGAGAAGGTAAATCTGGGGATAGAATCATTCCCTAAGCTGGTATATACTGGAAAGAAACTACCCCCTCATGTCAGGACTAACCTTATCAATTTATTGAAAAGGTATAAACATGTCTTTGCTTGGTCTTATAAAGAACTAAAGGCGTATAGACAAGATCTTTTTCAGCATGAAGTTCCCTTACTTCCAGATGCTAAGCCTTTTAGACAAAAACAAAGGCATATCAATACCTTGTTAGAAACTAAAATGCAACAAGATTTGACCAAATTGAGAGAAGGGGGGATTATAAAACCAATAAGGCATTCTTCATGGGTCTCCAATTTGGTCCCAGTGAGGAAGAAGAATGGAGACATCAGATTGTGTGTAGATTTTAGGAATTTAAATGTTGCTTCCTTGAAAGATAATTACTCATCCCCAAACATGGAAGCCATGCTACAAAGAGTGACAGGATGTGATCTTTTATCGATGATGGATGGTTTCTCAGGATATAATCAGGTGTTGGTAAAGGAGTCTAAACAGTTTAAAACAACTTTCACTACTCCATGGGGAACTTATGTATATGTGAGAATGCCATTTGGATTAAAAAATGTAGGAGCTACATTTCAGAGAGCTATGGATGTGGCTTTCAAAGAATTCATAAACATCATAATGGTGGTTTGCCAAGATGATCTAACTTGTTTCTCAAAGAAAGCTGATGATCATTGTGGACATCTAGAGAAGGTGTTCGATAAAGCCTTGGAATTTGGTGTATCTCTAAATCCCAAGAAATGTCATTTTGGGGTCACTGAGGGAAAGTTACTGGGACACATAGTTTCCAAGGAGGGGGTAAGAATAGACCCTGAAAGAATAGAAGCAGTCAATAGGGTGTCTAAACCTAAAAATGTGAAAGGTATCCAATCCTTTTTAGGTAAAGTAAATTTTGTCAGGAGATTCATTGCAAACTTCGCAAAGATAGTGAAGCCTATTGTCAAATTGCTTAAGAAGGACACAAAGTTTCATTGGGATCAAGAAGCTTCAAAAGCTTTTGCTAAGATTAAGAAGGCAATCCATGAGGCACCAGTGTTGAAATCCCTTGATTATAGTAAGCCTTTTTCTCTGTTTTCTTTTGCTTCATATCACACGGTGGCTGCAGTATTACTACAAAAGGACAATGAAGGATATGAACATCCCATAGCCTTCTACAGTAAATCTTTGCAGGCAGCAGAACTAAAATATGAAACCATAGAGAAACGAGCTTATGCCCTAGTTAAAGCTATTAAGGCTTTTAGGCCATATTTAGTGAATGCAAATATCATTGCCTATGTCCCACATGCTGTAGTTAAAGATATTTTGTCTTAGTTTGAGGTTACTGGGAAGAGATGCAGATGGATTAATAGAATTCAGGAGTTCAACTTGGAGATAAAGATCACCAAATTGGTGAGAGGTTTAGATTTGGCTAAGCTCATGAATGAGTCAAATCTCATGAGTGTAGAAATACACAATGTTGAGGTTAGAGATGTTTTGGTCACTAGTATTGAGAGGCAACCCTAGTACACAGAGATAATCCAAGTTTTGAGAGGTGATATACTCCCAAAAGAAATGACATACAATCAGAAAAGAACTCTGAAACTCAAGTCCCAAAAATATGTGCTCATTTAGGGTGATCTTTTCTAGAGAAAAAGAGATGGAGAGTTACTAATGTGTTTGGATGAATTTCAAGCTAAACAGGTGTTGACTGAGATGCATGATGGAGTATGTGGAGGTCACTATTTTACTAAGACTACTGTCAGTAGGATAATATGGGCTGGGTATTATTGGCCCACCTTATTTAAAGATACCCATGCATATGTTCAGAGATGTGATCCATGTCAAAGATTCTCATCCAAGCTCAAGTATGAAGGAGCCTTACCCCTAAATCTAGTCTTTGTAGAAGCTCCTTTTGTCCAGTGGGGCATTGATTTTATTGGAGAAATTGTTGAGAAGTCAGGGAGAGGTCATGGATGGGTCATAGTGGCCACTGATTATTTCACCAAATGGATAGAAGCCATCCCTACAAGAAGAGCTACTAGTAAAATTGTCATTGATTTCCTGATGGATAATATTGTAACTAGATTTGGAACACCTGCAAAATTGGTGATGGATAATGCCATGTGTTTCAGATCAGAAGAATCTATAGGCTTTTGTACTAGTCATGGTATACTCATGTCATACTCATCACCTTATCACCCTCAGGGGAATGGACAAGCAAAATCTAGCAATAAAAGCCTACTGAATATCATCAAGAAAATCCTAGAAGAGAATAAAAGATATTGGGATCAAAAGTTGAAGTTAGCTCTGTGTGCAGATAGAATAACAATTAAAAAATCCATTGGAATGTCACCTTTTGAGTTGGTTTATGGTACCCAAGCTAGACTGTCGGTAAATAACCTTCTTCCAGTGTATAAGTTTTTGCAGAATGAGGAAATGGAGGTATCTGAACCAATGGAAAACCAAATGATCCAAATTGTAGAAATGGAGGAGCTTAGGACTTCTGCCCATAAGAAAAATCAGAAGATCTAGTTGCAGTCAAAATATCTTTTTGATAAAAGGACATCACTAAGGAAGTTTCAAATTGATGACATGGTTCTTCAATGGAATGCAAAAGGACAGGATAAAGGAAAGCATAAGAAATTTGAATCACTATGGATTGGCCCTTTTGTGGTTTGTGACTTAAATGGTAAGGATTCATATTTCTTGAAGAATATGGATGATGAAATGCAGGAATTTCTAGTGCATGGACAATTCCTGAAGCATTATTTCTCTTAATGTCCATGCATGATAGGTCCTTTGTTTGTACATATTTTGTTCCTTTCCTGCTTTTTTGTTTTGGTCTGTTTCTCTAGAGTTTCTGAGTTTTCTTTGTGTTGACCTTGCGATCAACCATCCCGAGTCAAAGCCGTTGTTATCACTGATTAAAAATGGGCTTTTCTTTTCCCATGATTGGCTATGGTTTGTTGAATTTTTTGAATAGGGTGTAGTTCCAAATGCTTCAGCTTTGTTCTAGACCTTAAAGGTTTAAGGGTTTTTGATTTTAGATTCTCTTATGTTTGTTTTAAACCCTCTGGTTTCTAATCTTTCGTTACTTTATTTCACTTAAGTAATGGGTCGTGGGGTCCTAGGAAGTGTCCCCCCCTTATTGTTTGCCTAGGCGGTTATGTTAATTAATCAAAAAATTTATGCCTTGTATGTTTTTCTTCTAAAGTTGTCTGGCCCAGTAACTAGTGCACATCTCGTGGATGGATCCATGGCTCGCGTTATTTCACTAGGCGAAGTTGCGCATATTTTAAAACCAGTGAAGTTGCGAAAACCACATGGCATGCCACATAGACAGTCCAGCTGGTTGTTGATAGCGAGTAAAATGGTGGCATGTGGCACAAGTCACAATAGTCAGTAGGTTAGGATTAAAGGCTAAAAGGCAGGCCCCAGAGGTGAGTCAGGTCGCAAGTGGAGATGACCTGGTGGGTACAATTGTTAATAACTTACTGGAGCCTCGTGGTTTCCTTTTGGCCTATAACAAAGTGACAAGTCAGCTCCGAAAGTGACTGGGTGCCAGGTGTTCACAATGAGTCAGTGGGCCCACCCCTTCTGAGAGCCTTTTCAGAGGATTAAAAGCCGATCAACTTAAGAGATGATCCAACGGCCCGCGCTATTTCGCAAGGGTAAGGTGCTCATTCTTTATACCCCACGAAATAGTGAGAGTGAACGAGAGTCATCCACGTGTCATGATGATGACCTGGAGGATATAGCTATTAAGAAGAAAGCGGGGCCCCATGGTTTCCTTTTGGCGTATAACAGAGTGACAAGTCAGCTCCGAAAGTGACTAGGCACCAGGTGTTCACAATGAGTCAGCGGGCCCACCCCTCCTGAGAGCCTTTTCAGAGGATTAAAAGCCGATCAGCTTAAGAGATGATCCAATGGCTTGCGCTATTTCGCAAGGGTAAGGTGTTCATTCTTTATACCCCGCAAAATAGCGAGAGTGAATGAGAGCCATCCACGTGTCATGATGACATGTGGTCTAATAAGAAAGTGTGGGCCCACCAAGGTGGAATCGACAGTATAAAAGAAAGACACGTGGCCAGTATCAAGTGGAATGCGAAGGGGATTTCAAGGCCAATGGTTGGACACCATGTGGTATTATGTAACCAATAGAAAAGAAGGACCTAGAGAAAAGACAAAGCCATCAGTTAATCTAATGCTTCAAGTTTATTTTGATCAGACGGTTGGCGTTATTTCGCAGGACTAAGCTGCCCGATAGTTAAGCTTCGCGAAGTTGTGAAAGAGAAAAATGAAACACTTGTAGGAATGTTGTGACCCATTGGAGCGAAAAATATGAATTCTTGTATGAATTCAATTTTGAAGGGACGGCTGAAGCATGCGAAATCAATGTTATAGTTAAGGCCCTGAGTACAAATATTTGATTTCCTATCAACCGGGTGAAGATATCTTTTAAAGGATTTTGCAGAAGAGCAGACATAGAGTTATTTTCCTCAGATACAAAGCAAGTCAGTTCAGTTGCAGAGCAAATTCCTTCAAGCAAAGAATAGGTTCTCTCATATTTCTATATAGCAATTCTTTTGTAGTGTTCTAAATAAGATAATTGATTTGTCATAGAATTGTTTAAGAGTGGCATTCATTTCTTGCATTTTCAAAATGGCTCCCAAAAGAGAATTTTCTGGCAAAGTTAACTATTTAAAAAGGAGTGTGTGTGATGATTTTTTAGAACAGTTGACGTTGTCAACTAATCAGGCATCAAAGGAAAAAGAGTTAGTGCCCAAGGCTCCCCGTCTAAAGATAGGAGAAGGATTATATGACAAGGGTAATTGGTTGAGAGACCCACAGGTTGGACTGTCTGGGTTGTGGTTGTTTAAAGTTGGATTCGGAATGAGAAACACTCCTGCCCCACAAAATAGTATCTGGGAATTAGATGTTGGGAAATTAGTAGTCCCAGGGGTATTCATGGACACATATTTGCTGACCCAAATTGCGTTCAACTATGATCCAGTCACAAGAAGAATTCAGGATGTAAATGGGAAAACCCTTGTTGAAATTAATGCTGAAGAGTTTAGGAGAGAATTTGGGCTTAATGAGTTCACAAACTTTCTAGAACCTATAAATTTCACATCATTAGCCCAAATTTACAATGCATAGAGGAGTCATCTCAGGAATGGGCCTCTCAAGGAATTTTTTTTGAAAATAGGAGGGTTAACAGTTGTAGGACCCAACACTCAAGAACCCTTTTCATTAAGTATGTTCACCCTGAGGGCTAAAGGAATGTATTGGGCACTTTGCCAAGTTTTGGGAGAAGATGTTGAAGCAAATATGCTGAACCATTACTTGTTATTCATTGCTCAGATTTTGAATCTTTCTCTTGCAATAACATTTGATTATGCCTCTTTCATTACCAATGCTATTCATGGAGGATTAATAGGAATGAAGAATGGAAAGGTAGATAGGCCTTTTAGATGGTACTCACTCCTGATGCATCTTTTTCTCTTCAAAGGTGGTGATTACTTTGCCAGTGGACTAGACCTTGTTAAGGAGAAGGAAGGAGAAAAAATGCCAGTACAATTATGGAGTATTGTGTTGTCATGGGATAGAGAGGATGCCAGTTTTTTGAAGTTTGATAAGTATTTTTCTTCCAAGATAAGAACTCTCCTCTGCTCTGAGAACCCAAGAATCCCCAAAGTTCTTGTGGAATTCATAAGACCAAAAGAATTTGTAGAGAACATAAAAATTGTTCATAACTGGGGTGACATGTATTTGTATCCAGTCTCCACAGTTTTAAGAGTTTTTGGTTTCAGGGGCACCCCATTTTTGCTACCTTACCAGGTCCCTCTCAAAGTGGGAATCATGGAGATCCTTAGACAAATTGGTGGCTTGCAAGAGGCAGAGTTGACAGGCAGGGGTAAAGGGACTATTTTCCCTGTAGCTACCATAGCTCACCAATTTGTAATAACAAAAGGTGGCTAGAATTGCTTTGAGGATTTCATCAAGCCTTATCATTTGTCCACTATAGTGTCCAAGTGTGCTGATCCAGAAGACTTCTTCAACAGTATGTTTAGAAAGAAGGTAGCATGCAGAGGCAAGCCTCATCAATTCCAGTTTCCTGAAGACCTCATCAGAAATGAGTTTGATTTAGATGAGAAGGAGCTAAGGAAAGAGAAGTGGGTGTCTTATAAGAAAGCCTTGGATTTTGTGCATCAATTTGATGCCAGCTATGACCCATTGTCTAGCTTTTTCACACTAGAAGAGAAAATAAAGTTTTTGATTGTTTGTTTTGAAGATGTGATGTAGACATTGAAGGAGAAGAGGGAAGCTATAATCAAGAGCAGCCCTGAGAAGGCCAGAATGATCCTAAGCAGGTCAGGTTCCAGCAAATCAATCCCTCCTGGTGATTATACACTGCATAAAAAATCCAGTTATAGTGTGTTGGTGCCTACAAAGGGGGAGCCCTCTACCTCCAAAGGAAAGAGGAAGATACAAGATGTCATTGACATCCAAGAGAGCCTAAAGAAGAAAAGGGTGGGGAAAGAAGTACAATCAGATACACCTTTGTATTCCCCATCCCAATCCCCTATCCATATAGGAAATGAGCAAGCAGCAGCTGAGCAACTCCTTCAGTTAGGTAGTCTAGGGGAAATTGCATACACTTATGATGAAGTGGAGGAAGGAATGCCAGAAGAACCCGCCGCTATTGAAATGGATATCACCACCACTAAACTTAAGGGCTAGGAGTGGGATCCTGAGATAAGATACGCAAGTAGTGCCTTTTTAGCTGATAACAATTTTGTCACATCAGAAGCATTTATGCAGTTTATATGGAAACAACACATAGATAAATATAATGCTAGATGTGAAACAAGAAAGGCTGAGTAGCCCAATAAAGATCTAGCCCTAGTGGAAGAAGAAATAAAGCAAGAGATGATGGAAGAATTCAAAACCATCACCCCTGAGCAGGGAAGAGATATGGTAGCACAAGTTGGAGTGCTTATCTTACCCGAATGGGATATTGCAGATGCCCTGGTATTAGATGTAGTGAGAAAAGAGACTAAACCTATGGAGGGGGTTACTTTCAATAAGGATAATGTTGCACTCATCATGTGGTCTCTCAAGAGAAATGAGAGTAAGAAAAGCAAAGACACCCCAGGGTCAAGTTACCTTGGTGGAATGATGGTGAAGAGAGTGCAGAGTACAGGGGTAGTAGAAGCTGCTAGCACTGTGTTAGAGACTGCAAAATCTAGTGCTGCAGTAGCAGAGAAGGAAGCCAAAGAGAAAGAGGCCCTCCAAATTAATTTGGAAATAGTTTTGAAGGTTTATAACAATGCCAAGGAGGAGGTAAGGGGTAAGGATATCATCATTACCAAGTTGTAGAGCCAGTTGATTGGACAATAACATCAAGGTGAGTCTTCAACACTGATGATCTCCTCTTCTCCTGCAAGACCTCCACCTACCAGCCCTATCATTGAGTTTCCACCATCTCCAGCACCCTCCAGCTCTCAAATGATTGAAATCACTCCCCAAGAATTAGAAAATTTGAAACATGCTCAGACTTTATATGCAAAGAAATATGAGGAGAAAGTAAAGGCTACAATTTCCACTTTTGCAGACACAATAAATGCCTCATTGCTCTACAACAATGTAGGTAAAATTATGGAAATATGGAATGAACTCAAGAGAGACAAGGCCATTCTGATGCCTATTTTTGATAGATGGAGGCCTAGGGAGCAAGATTTAGAGTTTATGTGTGTATCCTGCGATGAAGCAAGAGCCAATCCCATCATCAAATCCACTTCTAATGTCGCTAAAGTCTTAGTACAATTGGTAGCAGAGGTGGATAATGTGGATAGGAAGGTTAATTTGTGCATGAAGGAGTACACTGATCAAGTTTTTGAGTTGCTCCCAAGAGGTTTTGCTAAATCGGATCAGTTAAAAGACAAACAAATATGGCTTAAGGAGATAGAAGCTAAATTGTCAGCAAGAGTTAAAGAAATTATTGATCTTGATGATGCTTCTTTCTTTGTTGTGACAATACAAGAGATAGAGAAAATTAAGTCACATTATAGTTTTCTCAATTCATAAGTCAACAAAATGAGAAATTCTTGGAAAAGGTTGACTAAAACTAAAGATAATGTGATTAATTTCTCATGGCCGACAGAAGAGGTATATAGTGAGTGGACAACTAAATATGTCACCCATGACCCAAAACAGTTGGAGAGCGCCCTTGAAAAGATAGAAGAGGTTGCAACTGAACAGCCTGTTGAAGAAACTGCAGAGGCTGAAAAGAGCTTGTAACTATTTTTTGTGAAAAGCTTGTAACCTCTTTATTTTCAAAGAAATGATTGTAACAAACTCACCTTGAGAAGTCCGAAGCTTTGTGCATCCATGTTGTTATAAATGGATACCAGGACTAGAGGAAGAGAGATCACAAAAAATTGTAAGAAAATGCTACAGAAATTTATCTGAGCTTTTCTAAGTCCTATGGAGAATCAAAATTTCTTGTAATATTTCTTGAACTAAATATCAATATACAGACCATCAGTTTTGTGTAAAGCTTTGTGTTGTCTTCAAGTTTCTTCACAAATTTGTTTACTGTTTTCATTCTGAATAATCTAGGGTTGTTTTGTTTGAATGGAAATGCAAAGCAATTTTAGTATAAGTGTTTGTTATCTTTTCTCTTTAGGAGGGAAATTAAAGATGCGGGATCACTCATACCAGTAAACTCTTGGGAAGGAATTTTGAATTTTGAGGACCATAGCTTAGTTTGGAATGCTTGAATTTTTTTAGGTGTTAGGCATATACAAGGATTAATAGAAACCAAGCCAACGAGAAGCATAAAGATGTCTTGTTTGAGGAGTTTTATTTTAGTTTAGATGACTTTGTAACCTTGGATAAGGCACTGGTATTAATTGAAGTTGTTTATTGCATGCTTTGTTGATTGAAATGCTGAATTTAAGTACAATTTCCATCCTTTGTTTTCAGTTGATTTCAAGGTGAATAGATCCACTGGTTTTCTAGACTGGTTTGCTATGGGTTTATGTTTGAAAGTGTGTATTTAATTCACAAAGGTATACCCACCTAGGTTCCGAGTAAGCCCGAAGTGTAGAAGGTCTAATCAAACCTTGTCATATTTTGTCTTGAGAATTTCCTTATCTTTGATGTCTCTTCTGCACCAAACTTAAATCATATTATTCTAAGGATATTAAAGGGAATCAGATTTTGAAGCCAACAACTAGAACTATAATAAGTTGTTAAATTTTAATCTCTAAATCATGACATTCATTACTGGAATAGTTGATGATGCTTGAAAAAGGGATTGTCCTAATTTTGTTTATGGTTTTTTCTTCAATTTTTCAAGGGGAGCGTAATAAAGTTGGTTTTTAGAAAATCATACAAAATTATCTCTTGTTGTGATATTAAAAGTTGTTGAAAAATTCATAGATATATTACACAATGGGGGAGGGGATGTCAACAAAGCAGGAGGATAGAAACCTAAATCGGTGTATATCACTTAACAAACCACCTAATACTTAATCAACTTGTCTATCATATGCAAGACAACCGATACTAATCGGTATGTATTAGTTAAGCCCGATAACAATCAATGTTCATAGTTAATATATTAACCAATATTAATCGGAGTGCATTGGTTAAGCCTGATAACAATCAGTGTTAATAGTTAATATGTTAACTGATATTAATCAGAGTGCATTGGTTTTAATGTAAACCGATACCAATCAGTATTCTATGCTATGAGATTGACAACCGATGATTATCGGTAGTTAAGCATTGATTGAACTTTTCAAGTATGGTTGAATATATACAAATTTAATTATGATCATCAATCAAATGAAGGAACAATAGCTTGAAGTCTTCATCATAGTTTATCGATAGGATAGATGATTGAATGAGAGATTTTATTTATCTCTCATTCAATTATTTATCTTATCGAGGCTATCATGGATTAACAGGATAGAGGGACCTTATATCAAATTAAGGAAGGCATGAGAGTGATATATGTATTAGTGTAATTATTATACTTTTTGAATATTTATCCTTAGTTACATTTAGACCAAATTACAAGTTACATTCAATATAGGACAAAAAGTTACATCACCCTATCTACAAGTTACATTCAATATAGGACCACAAGTTACATTGCCCAATTAGGTTCAAACCAAATTACAAGTAACATTTATAGGGCCTGTCCTATTCGAGCTAGCTACTATTTAAACACATTCTAACACATGTATCTATTTCTATGCAATAATTAGTAGTAGCTACATAGAATAGCATGGTATATAAATTGTTTTCTAATAGTTCCCTTCATATGCAATTCTTTTAAGATTATTTAGTTGTATGATCTACCTTCTTAGGTTATACAAATGGAGATTAGATTAGGTTATGTATCTACTTTCTTGCTCTGTAATTCTCGTCGTGTTTAATAAATTTTTATCCCTTTGGTGAAAAAAAAGGAGGTTGATGATAAATATCTATGTTCTCTATTAGTTGATTCCCATGCCAAAACTTATCACACAAGCTGAAATATGATAATATTGGTTAAAAAATCTCATCTAGAAGAATAATGAGTTATGTCTTAAGTTTCATTGCATGGTGTTATGTGACATTGGATAAGTTTTCTACTGTTAATCATGAAAGATGATGGACTAATCATGGATGGTGCTGAAATTGTTATGCCAAACCCAATGGAGCCATGGTTTACTCACAAGGTTGATCAATATGAAATTTCCAGAAGCTTCCTGGGTTCCATAACAATTGCAGTTGTGGTCTACTTCACTCAAATGTCATGAAAACGAAAAGGGTTAAGATCAGGAAAAACCTCTCCCTGCATGTCCACTTTGAGGCTGTCCTTGATGATCGCTATTGGTTAATGCCAATGCCTACCACTTGGGGGTGGGGGGCCAGGAATGTTGGGTTTGGACTTAGCAATTACCCCCAACAATGCTTCGATGACCAGCTTATTCATGATATATTATGTTGCTTCCTCTACCCAGAAAAAATTGGTCGTGGTTGGGGTTTGTCACTATATTGTTCCTTCCGTGGCCATGAAGTGGGGGCCCTTCAATCCTTGTTCGAGTTCTTTTTGCGGCCGAGTGAAAGATCGAACAAAAACCAGTTCCTTCCATGATGCTTTGTTCCAGTTCCTGTAGGAAAATTCCACCATAAAATCGAGCAAAAACCAGTTAATCATTTGACCATTCCTGCCTCAACAACTATGACCAGGAATAAGCAATGAGTAGTGGTGGAGGCAATACTGGGGGATTCTAGGAAATAGAGGTGGAACTGTGGGCAGGAATATGCTACTAGGGCGGCAACGAGAGAATGGGAAGAGGCAGTGGAAAACATTTGAAATTTCTTGGTCTTTTTTTTTTTTCAAAAGTAATGCTCACTGTCATTGGAATTTTGATGAACGAGGGCACTTTTTTGTAAAAAAACACAAACATCGTTGCCAATTCCTTCCCTACCATAAACATATATTGAATGATCATTGGAATTCCAATGAATGCAGGCAATGTTTCAAAAAAAAATCAAATTTGTTCACAATATACCTTCTTCGTCAAAAACTGCTGTCAGAATTTTAGGGCAAATGTATTAGTGAATGACTCACTTTGAGGTTCTGCACATATTGATGGCAATGGTTTCCATGGGGTATGAAAGTATTTTTTTTAATCAATGACTTCAGCTTCTACAACTATGTAGCTTTCCAATGTGTAGATATAATACTAAATCAATATTTAAACACGTATAAGAACCCATTGAGTTTTGATCTTGAGCACTTCATTGATCAAAGGGAGATGAACACAAAAAGGATAAGTGGTTTACAAGAGTGACTTGTTTCAATTAGAAGAACTCATAAGAAACCATTTAGATTACATGGAATTTTCTAAGAAGAGGTCCATATAGGAAAAATCCAAAGTTTTAGGGACAAGAAGAAGAGATGAGATCCCAACCATTTTGAAGCTCTTGAGAACATTCAAGACTATGTTGCTTAAATTAATAATGTATATGAAAATTTTCATCAATTAATGGAGCTTAAAAATGACAAACACTAAAATCCATTGCAAGATTAGGAGGAAGAAGAAGAGGAAAAATGCATATAGAAATAGACCAAATAGGCGTCAGTGTCTACATGAAGTGATAAGTTGCTAGCCTTGGGTTGGAATATGATCCTCATGAAGACACTACTAAAAACATACCTGTAGTGAAAGTTTGATGTCTTTTTACAATTATATGTATGAGAAAGTGCAAAAGAAAATCAAATAACATATTATTTGGATTTGATATTACCATTACTAGAGAACAAAAAAAGCTCTTGGGAACCTAGAAAGGTGATATAGCTCCAACCATGGTATAAATTTGATAGTTGTATGGTTGTATTTATGCATATTTGCTTTATATACAAAATGATTGTATCACATGAAAGTAGAGATTTTGGGAATGATGACAAACAAATTAGTGAATTATAGTTGTATATATGTTTAGAAAATGATATTTAAAAAAAAACAAATTGACAATTTGAAATCGACAATGAGATTTTAGTAAGGTCAAAATTGTTTCGAAGGGGTTTTCAACACAATTCAAACCTTTTCTCTTAGTTTTCAACACAATCTAAACCTTATCTCTTATATCATATTTTTGAACATTAGATCTTGATAGATGTTGTAATAAAGAAACATTCCTCTACCCTTAATAATTGCATTTCATCATTAGTTATGATAAACAAATATATTTACCAAGAACTCCTCTTCCAGATTGAATGTCAAATAGCTTGCCCCAAAGCCTGGGTGGATCAAAATAAATTTTGATGGGGCTGCCAAAGGTAATCTATGGCTGAGTGGGATTATTTATATTGATAGGGATGAGAGTGGCAAATTGATTACTGAAAAATCCATGGATTTAGGACACACCACAAATAATATGGTGGAATTCCAAGCTGTTCATCTTGGTTTACAAATGGATTAGAGATTAGACCCAGAAAAATCCATTTAGAAGGTGACTCGAGGAAGGTGATCAATGCAATTAGAAGAAACAAAACTCCCAACTAGATGTTGGGACATTGGCTATACCTGATCAAAGATTTAAATAAGAAATTTGAAGATTTTAAAATAAGCCATATTTTTAAGGAAGCGAATGATTAGGCTAATAGTTTAGCCAAATGTGCATTTGAGTGTGATGCTTTAACCTGATATCCTTGGTGAATGGTTATTTACAATGGGGTAGTTTTTCTATAATTAATTGGAATGGAGGATGTGGTCGCCCGAGTAATGGGGCGGGTAGAATATTGTGTTGGATGAGTTGGAGACTGAACTTTTCAGGTGGTAGATAGAACATTTTGATGGATTGGCATGGAAATTTAGGTTTTGTGTCTGGTGATGAATGAAATGGATCTCGAGTGATGTGGCTTGTAGGTTGTCATGTTGGATGAGGTGGGGACTATCCTTTATGGGTGGTTGACTATTATTATGGATCAACATGTAAATTTGAATGCTAGATCATTAAAAATTAAAACTATTGATGACAATCCCAAGGGATGGGATTTGAATGTGATGGCACAATTTTTGTAGGCAAGAGGACTCGAAGGGGTTGCATAGGACAATTTCATGTTTCAAATCCCCAAATCATTAAAAGCACATCTTGTCTGGGTTGTCCTTAATGGCATTATTGTCATTGATGTCAAAAGGATGTCAAGAGAGGTTGCAGAGATGTAGGTAGCAGTCATGCATAACATGCAGGTTATGTTGTGCAATTGTGTATAACACGTCATAGGGTTTTGACCAGATTCATCATCTCCACATGTCATCCATGTTAGCAATAGTAATTGAGTTCTAAGTTTGGGATGAGAGTCATGATTTCCGCGTGGCTGTGATTCATTTGTTCACGTGTTTTTGTGGGTCCTGCGGTATGTTTGAATGAAGGAAATTTGACCGTGCGGGACAAGAAAAGTCAAGGGGAAATATGTCCCTTGCTATCCCACATCACACAAAGTGTGTGCATATTGTTCTTGTGTGATAGCTTCAAGCAGGGTATAGCGACCCCTCCCGTGCTATCCAAAACCATGCAAAGTATGTTCATGGTGTCCATGTGGGATAACTCCAAGATGGGCATAGCGACTCCTGCTATCCCATGGCTTGTTTGAGTTGAGATTGAAGGTCTCGCGGGGTAACAAAACATAAAGAAAGAGATGTTTCCTACCATCCCACAACATGATGAATGATTGAAAGGTGACCATGTGGGGTTAAAAGGACAAAGGAATTAATAGGGTTTCCTGCTATCCCAGATCATCAAAAGTGAGGAGTGATGGTCATGTGGGGCAACACAAGCTGGAGTGAGATATGTATCCTAATTTCCCATGATATTAAGACAAGATGATGGTCACATGGGGAAACATGATGATAGCAAAAGAATGTTCCTTCTATCCTACACCATTCAAGGTGGGTATGTTGGACATTGTAGTTGCTAGGATATGTTGTTGTCATTGATGTCAACATATTCCTATGATTTATTCCTTTGGTGATTGCAGATTGGTTCATTGGGATCATGGTTTGGTGTATGGAGTATTTCTAGTGTTATTACATCTTTCCTTATTGGTTTTGGTGATCCAAAAATCTTAATTGATCATATCATATGATCCAATTTGCAGTTTGTTTTCCTGATTGGTGCTTTATAGATTTCAGTAATTCCTTCGGTATATTCTGGTGTGATCAAAACTTGAGCTGAGTTTTTGGGAGATTGTTTAGGATAGTCTTTTGTATCTTCATTTCAGATGGTTCATGATCTGGTGCTCCACCAGTTATCTTTCTTCATGACAACTATTGTTGTTTGGCTGTTCCTGAGGTTCAGATGTTGATGGATGAAGATCTGATAAGTGGTGTTGGTACAACTATTATTGACAATTTGAGTGTTCTTGCTAGTGTTTCCTAATTATGTCATATTTATTTTGATGGTCCATATTGATCATTGTGTGAGTTCTTGGTGATTTCGCTAAGCCATTGATGTTCTTCATGTTATGTAGAATTCTTGGTGGTGTAGCATGTTGCGGTTGATCTTGGCATGATTTTTGGCGGTGTTGTGTATTTGCAGATTTGGTTTAGGACCATGTTATGTTATGTATATCATTATATTGGTCTGGTGGTCGATCTTTGTATCTTGTGATGTAATTTTTTAATTGTGAGTTGAGGGTTTAGCTAACCTTGTTGTCGAGGTTGATGAATTGTATAAATAGGTGGTATAGTCATGTAATTTAGGTATCAAGGTTGTGTTTGCATTATCAGAGATTGATATATGTGCGAACAAGGATTCATCTTTTAGTGTGGTGCATTGAGAAAAGATTGGTGTTGTAGAGAAAACATATGTGCTTAACCAAAACTATGATCAGCCATTTGGAGATGCTATTCTTTCAGTTCATTGCTTCTAGATTGTAGTTTGAATCTTGTTGTAAGTCAGTGAGACTTCCTTGAGGGTTGTATCCTTCCAGGTGATTGTATCTTGAGTTGTAAGCTCTAGGTAGTGTGCTGAATGCTAGTGAATTCCCCATTGTAATATTTTCACATACTACTGCAAAGTATCATCTTATTGTGGGTAGGTTCCCACCATGGTTTTTCCCTTAGCCAGGTTTTCCATGTCAAAATCTTTGTGTTGTGTGTTGTTCTATCAATTTTCTTATCTTTGTTGTTGTTTCACTTTATCAGATTTGTGTTTGTGGTTGAGTTTGTGAATCTAATGCAAACTGATTCACCCCCCCCCCACCCTTATTTTTCCTTCATTGTTGTTGCTAACAATTGGTATTAGAGCTAGATCCTTTGGAAGAAGCTTGACCGCTTAAGGAGATCTAGAATGGCAACTAGTAGTAGAAGTGTTATATTTAAGAAGGAGACTCTGAGATTTGATAGAAATAACTATGCTATATGGAAGAACCAGATGGAGGTCCACTTGATATGTCCTGGTGAAGATTACTAGAAGATTACTAAGAATGCCTATTATGTTCCTCTAAATGGACTGGTTACTGCAGATGAGATCAAGGAAGCTGAAAATAACATTAGAGCTAAGGAAGCATTGCTGAGTGCCCTGACTAATTCAAAAATGACTAATGTAATGGGACTTCAGACAACACATGAGATCTGGGAGAAGCTTGAGACCTTCTATGAAGGAGATAAACAAGTCAAAGTTCCTAAGTTGCAGAGTTTGAAAGGGAAGTATGAGATGTTGAGAATGGGAGATGATGAGAACATAAATTCCTTTATGGATAAGGTGAATGAACTTGTCCTAGGTATCAAATGTGTTGGTGGAACTCTTGAAGAAGATGAAATTATTGCTAAGGTGCCAAGATCATTGCCTCCTACTTACAAGCATAAGGTAGCTTCTATTGATGATATCTAAAGTGTGACTACTATAACAAGAGATATTCTAGTTGGAAATATTGTCGCATTTGAACTGAGCGAGTTTGGTGAATCACATGGAAAGTCTGAGACAACATTTAGAGCATTTGTATCTGGAAAGCAGAAGTATGATCCTGAAGAATGTACAATATCCATATATGAAAGAGAGAGAAGAGAGATGGAAGAGAAAGAAAGAGAATTGGATGAGCTTGAAGCATTGATTGTCCAGAGATTACCTAAGGGAGCCGGTAAGTATGATGGAAAATTGCCTTTGAAATGTTTCTCTTGCAATAAGATAGGAAATTTGACTTCTAGATGTCTGAAGAGAATGTCTAAATATGATAGGCATGATAAATTTGATAAGCATGATAGGAATGATAGATATGAGAAGCATGTTAAGTATGATAAGACTTACAATCCTAATTGGAAGTATACACATCATAAGAACTATTATTATGTTGCTGACAAAGGTGTTACAGATGAATAATCAGAGGGAGATGAAGTGATGTTTATTGTTATTAAAGAAGATTGACAGGTACCTATTGATCCTACAAGCTACACTATTGAGGATGAAGCTTTAGCTACTAATTTGAAGAGAAAGATGAATGGATGATTGACAACATATGTTCACGTCATATGACTAGTGATAAAAGAAAATTTGTGAATATGGAATTATATGATGGTGGAATAGTAAGATTTGGAGATGACAAAGCCTATGTAATCTATGGTAGAGGTTCTATTTCCTTTGATGGTAAGAATAACACTATTGATGTCTTGTATGTTGAAGGTTTGAAGCATAATCTTTTAAGTGTTGGACAAATGGAAGACAAAGGTTATGATTTACAATTCAAGAATGGAAAATGCAAGATCCTAAATGCCTCTAGTATAGAGATTGCATCAAGAACTAAAACTAAAGGTAATATCTTTCATTTGAATGCTAGTGAGAAAAGTTATTTGATTGCTCAGATTGATGAAAGTTGGTTATGGCATAGGAGAATGTCTCATGTTAATTTTGATTCAATGACTAAGATCAGTTCTACACAAACTATTAGAGATTTGCCTAAAATTGTTAAGCCTGATAATCCAATATGTAAGGAACATCAAATGGGACAAGAATTTCTTTCAAGAGTAAGTAGTATACATCAAATGTATTGCTAGATCTTGTGCATAATGACCTATGTGGATCTACAAATGTTAGAAGTGTGCAGGGTGATAGATACTTTATGTTACTAATTAATGATTATTCTAGAATGATGTGGGTTATCTTTTTGAAGGAGAAATCAAAAGAATTAGATAAATTCAAGATATTTAAAGCAAAGGTTGAGACTAAGACAAGATTGAAGGTGAAATGTCTGAGATCTGACAAAGGTGGATAATTTTGTTCTAGTGAGTTTGATTCATTATGTGAGAAGCATGGGATTAGAAGACAATTATCTCCTCCTAGATGCCCTCGGTAGAATGGAGTTGTTGAAAGGAAGAACAAGATTGTCTTGGATGCTAAAAGGACTATGATTATTGAAGGGAATGCTCTGAAGATCTATTGGAAAGAATTTGTTGTCACTTCTATTTACACATTCAATCGAGTTCATAGAAAAGGTGATACCGGTAAGACTCCTTATGAGCTATGGTCTTGTCATGCTCCTACTATGAGATATTTCAAAAATTTTAGTAGCAAGTGTTATATAAAGAGAGATGAGGATATAGGAAAGTTTGATGCAAGAAGTGATGAAGGCATTTTCTTTGGATATTCAAAAAAGAGAAAAGCCTACCAGTTCTACAATAAGAGACTGAGAAAGATAGTGAAAAGTGCAAATGTGAAGGTTGATGAGAACTATGGGGAAGAAATCATAGCATGCGGATATGATGATGGTTAGCATATTGTTTTGACACCTATTCAGACTGAGGAATTGAAGCAGAATGATCCAATAGAGATTGTTAATCTAGATGTTGTTATTGTTGATGGAGAGCTACAGGAACTTGAAAATCAGAATAATCAGAAGATTGTTGGACACAATGGATCATTGAGAGGGGGGGGGGGGTGAATTGGTGATTTAAACTCTTTTCCTTCAACAAAGAGATACTGGTAACATATATAACAAACTAAGTGATAACCGATAACTTAAACAGTGCAAGAAGAGTGTGTGAAATGACTTGCTAGAACATTAACAAAACACATGCACAAGAATACATTACACAACACTAGATATATACGAGGAAAACCCAAAGTGGGAAAAACCTCAGTGAGAGTAGTTGTTGGAGATATTCTACTCTAATCCAGCCTCACAATGAATCTTTGATTACAATATTTAGGGCACCAACCCCTGATTTATGAGCACCAACTCAAAGGAGCACCAACCCATGCACAATTTATAGGCTACAACCTAAAGGAGATACAACCCCTACACTAATCTACAACTTAGTGAAAACAATATAAGACTCTGATATATACAAATGAAATCACTATTGCAAATGAAGTTTTGCAACCTTACAATATTCTCCTCTATCAGTTTCAGCCTTACCAGTCTGTATTCTCTCCACCCATTCTGCAACTTGACTTTGCTGATCACCTTTTTTTTCAATCCCCTCTCACAATGTCTTTTGTCTCTCAAATCACACTCGATCACTCTTAATCAAGCATAACTTCTGCTGGTTTGTGACCTCTTTGTTCAATGCACTCTCCACCGGTTTTTCCTTATACCAGTTTACTCTACTTCTCCTTATTGGTCAATGCTTCACTCGTAAATATTGCAAGTGTTTATCTCTTTGTCTCTCAAAAATTTGACACTTGTCTTCACACTACAGCAGCCACAAAATAGTCTCAAGTCATCATATTTAAACTTGAGCTTTCCCACCAAGAAACAATTCAAACTTAGGCGGTTAGGGTTTCCTTCACCCAATAAGATCTGCATGAGATCTGATCCAATCTATCTTTGATTGATAATATGTACTTGACAAATGCATCTATACATGTTTTCAATTATCCAATGCATACTTGCTAAAGATAGCAATCTCGTACATGATTTTCTACCTTGAAATCTGTCGACTCATAAAAAGTTCAGTTGTTTCCTTCTTGAGATCTTCTTGCAATCTGATTTCTTTTCTTTGATCTAGGTGCCAACTACTTCGTGATCTTCCTCTATCATTATTTCTTCCTTGAGCCACATTAATTAGTTATAATCCCATGATTTTTGGTTGTTTCATTAATATCGACTAGCTGCTTCAACAACCATGTCGATGGAGGCTTCACCTACCTTTGCATGTTTTCCATCTTAGCTCCACATGGCATCACAATAGTCATACATTCAACTTACTGACACAAGGTCAGTTCATACTTGAACATTTAGCAAACTCATATCGGTACAAGCCTTTACTGGTGAGACCTTCTTCTCCTGCTAGCTGGTAGTGCACACTAGACTGGTAGCCCATCTTCACCTCCAGTGATTTATGATTACTTTTAACATTTTTCCTTTTCATCATAAAATAGGTAGCAAACCTCTAGACCGGTTTAAGATCTATAAGTTATTACTCAACATGCTCACACACTCATGCATCTCACCTCATACTAGTGAAGTCACTAATAGTCTTAATAACTACTTGTCTTCCACCATACTGGTTGAAAAGCCTTCATGTTAATCTTCTCAATACCTTATTTATCTTTCACCATACCGGGACACACCTCTACCAGTAGCTTGCCTGCAATACCAATTGACATCAATGATAACTCAGTACCAACAATATCCTCCTTTAGCATTGATGTCAACATCTTCTTTTTTGGTTTCTCTCCCCCTTTGATGGAAATGGAAAAGGGAACCTTAGTTTGACACCAATAATCTCTCCCTTGACTGCATCTGGTTAAGACACACTCTTCCCCTATGTCCATGCTTCATGATTCAAGAGTCATAAGAATGTAGCACTAGTTGACTCACCCCAAATCATGCAATCTCCTATGTATTCAAGTGCTTCCAGATGATGGGACAACTCCCATATTTTTCCTCAAATACACAAATGGGCCCAAAGGAAGTGGCTTGGTAAATATGTCAGTAATCTGCTCATCAGTGGGAACATACTCTACTATGACCTCCTTGTCTACTACTTTCTCCTTCAAGAAGTGATACTTGATTGCAGTGTGTTTTTTCCTTAATTGCATTACTGGATTCTTGGAGATGTTGATTGCACTTGAGTTATCACATCAGATTGGAATAGGTTCCAGTATCTCCACCTGTATGTCTTTTAGTGTCTTCTTCATCCATAAAACCTGTGAACAACATGTAGCAGCTGCAATATATTTTGCCTCAGCTGTAGACAATGACACTGAATCTTGCTTCTTATTGTTCCATGATAATAACTAGTCTCCTAAATAAAAGGCACTTCCAGTTGTACTTTTTTGGTCATCTATACTTCCTGCCCAATCTACATCAGTATAAGCCTACAAAGCAAAGTCTCCTTTCTTTGGATACCACGGGCCATAACTAATAGTTCCTTGCAAATACCTAAAGATTCTCCTAACTGCATTTAGATGAGACTGTTTAGGAGCAGCTTGGAATTTTGCTACCATGCAAACAACTTGTACAATATCCGATCTAGATGCCATTAAATACAACAGACTATCGATCATAGACCTATATAGTGTTTTCTCAATTTCCAATGATTCATCTAGTTTGCTCAACTTACAACTAGTAACCATGGAAGTATTTACTAGTTTGTTGTCCTCTATTTGAAATTTCTTCAACATGTCTTTCACATACTTGGTTTGGGAGATGAAAATTCCTTTCTCCTTTTATGAGATTTGCAAACCAAGAAAATAGGACAACACACCCAACATGGACATCTCAAATTTGTCTTCATCTGATCTTCAAATTCTTTGCACATGATGTCCTTATCTCCACCAAAGATAATATCATCCACATATACAACAACTATGATCATGTGATCTCCATTTACCTTGAAATACAAGTTCTTGTCTACATTCCCTTTTCAGAATCCTTGCTCCTTCAAGTATTTGTCTATCTAGGAATACCATGCTCTGGGAGCCTGCTTTAAACCATACATGGCTTTGTTCAACCGACATACAAAACTCTCATCTTCATACAATAAGCACCCTTCCGATTGTTCCATATACACCTCTTCTTCAAGAATGACATTGAGAAAAGAGGATTTCACATCCATCTGATATACTTTATATCCCTCGTAGGTTGAGAAAGCTAAAAGCATTCTTATTTCCTCTAACCTAGCAACCAGTGCAAAGGTTTCTTCAAAATCAATACCTTCCACTTGAGCATACCCTTTGCAAACTAACCTTGCTTTATGTCGGACTATGTTACCTTTTTCATTCATCTTGTTCTGGTAGACCCATTTGGTACCTATGACATTCTTGTCTGTTGGTCTAGGAGCAAATTCCCAAGTCTGATTTTTCTCAATTTGTCTCAATTCTTCATCCATCGCATCTACCCACTTCTCACTTTTCCTAGCATCATTAAAATTTTTGGGCTCTACTTTAGTCATTAGACAAAAAATTACCTGCTCACCTTCACAAGCTAATTTCCTTCTAGTTTGGACACCTTTATTCCTATCTCCTATGACATGTTCTTCCGGATGATTCTTTTGCACATACCAGTTGGGGATCTTGTTTGGTGTATCTTCTACCAGTCCATTGTCAGATTGTTCTTCATTTTCAACATCTAAATCATCAATGTAAGGTGTCAGTGCAGATTTTCCTCTATGTGAGTCTCCATCTATTCTCACATTTACACTCTCAACCACCCTTCTCAATCTCTTGTTGTAGCATTTGTAGGCTTTATTGTTGGTTGACTATCCCAAGAAGATTCCTTCATCACTTCAACAATCAAAACTTCCTAATCCATCAACATCTCTCTTGATGAATCACTTACTTTCAAACACTCTGAAGTGCTTGAGTGATAGTTTCCTTTCATTCCATCACTCATCAAGAGTCATTCTACAATGCACTCTTAATTGTAACTAGTTTAAAGTGTAGACTTCCTTCTGGTATATATCCAGTATATTGGCCTCATTCAACATAGTCCTAGCCATCTCCTTCACTATCCTAATTTTCCTTTCTACAAACCCATTTTGTTGAGGTGTCCTTGCAGCTGAATATTGTCTTTGAATTCCATGTTTCTCACAGTAGTCAACAAATTTATTGGAAGAAAATTCTCCACCTTGGTCAGATCTTAATCATTTTAATCGGTGTCCACTTTCATTTTCCACCAACTTCCTAGAAATTTTAAATCTCTCAGATGCTTGTGACTTATCATGCAGGAAGGTTACCCAAGTCATTCTTGACTAATCATCTATGAACAACATGAAATACCTTTCTCCAACCAATGCTCTTGTACTTGTTGGCCCACATAAGTTTGTATGTATCAACTCCAAAGGTCTTGAGGTGTTATATTCTTTTCTTTTAAAGATGACCTTTGCTTGCTTACCTCTAGCACATTCATCACATAATGTGCTTGCTAGTTTTATGATCTGAGGTATGTTTCTCACATACCGGTTCTTACTTATATTAACTAGATTATCAAAATTTACATTGCCTAGTTTCTGGTGCCACAACCAGCTTTCATCAACCTGTCCCATCATGCATTGGGACTCATAGCATTCCTTCAGATTCTAGACATTTCTGTCTATTCTATTTCCTTATGCTACCACCTAACTGCTACTCTTCTTTCTTATCTGACACCCGGTAGAGTCAAATGAGAACTTGTACCCTTTGTCACACATCTGACTTACACTTATCAGGTTATGCTTTAGTCCTTCAACATAGTACACATCATGAGCCTTGAGCTTGCCATCAATATTCACTGTACCCCTACCTTTGATCTTGATGGAGGATTTCTCTCCAAACCAGACTAAACCACCATTCCAATCATCAGGCTTGATGAAATTTTTTGTTGAACACAGAATACCACTGAGAGGGGGGTGAATCAGTGGTTCCTATGTTCTCTTCTTACCAATCTAATCTTCAGACAATCAATTATTTACTTAACCACTAAGAAGTCATACTGATAATCCAAGAGAGAAAAACATAGAGATCATTCACACACAAGAAACTCACAACACCAGATTTATGAGGAAAACCCAAAATGGGTAAAACCTCGGTGAGAAGAGCTGCTGGAGACTACTGCTCCAATCCAGACTCATAGGTAAAACATAGATTTACAAAGATTTTGGGCACCAACCCCTGCACATTTAGGGCACCAACCCAAGGAGCATCAACTCCTGCTCCAAGATTCAACTTAGCAATGTATAATGAAATACTATTCGAATACAGTTAAGGCTTCTTGTTGCGAATGAATTCTACAACTCTTGAATCAAATAACTCTCTGGCAGTCTACAATATTTTCTTCTTCACTAAAAACTCACATTGTTAGTTGTGGGATCATTGTCTCTATTTCTCAAACTCTATTATCTTTCTCTCCTTCTCACATATAGTCTCTCAATACACTGTTTCACTCTACAATATTTCCTGCTCTTCCACACCTTACTGGTTAGACTCAACTATCAGACTATGACACTACCAGTAGAATCCTCTCACCAGTTTGCTTGCTCACTCACACTGCAACTTGCTCAAATCACCTTCTAAAGTTTTCTCCTCGCTCACTCTCACTTCTCTTAACTCTTCAATCTTCACAGTATCAACAACTTTTTCTTTCTGGAGCTCTCATCACTTATACAATGATTTCCCACCAAAAAACAATTCAAAAACTTGAGCGGTTAGGGTTTCCTTTTTCCCACACAATCTTCATGAGATCCAATCCCACCTATCTTGGATCAATCATCTGTTCTGGAAGACTGCACCTGCACTTGGTTTCCATTATCCAATATACATTTTCCTTGAAGTGGCAATCACAAATCAGATCTTCTGTCATGAAGTCTGACAGCACATAAAGTGTTCCAGAAGCTTTCTTTATGAGAGCATCCTAAATTGGATTTCCTTTGCCTTGATTTAGGTGCCAATTGCTCCCTGATCTTCCTCTGTCATTCCTTCTTCCTCAAGTCACAATCAGTCAGATGCAATCCCATGATTTGTGGCTCCTTCATTAATGGTGATTATCTATTTCATCAACCCTGTCAATGAGGCTTCACCAACCACAACACACTTGCCACCTCAGCTTCACATGGCATCACACTGATCAAGACATGACCTTCCAACATGCTCTCAATCTAGCAAACACATACCTGTAAAACCCTTTGTTGATAGAGTGTTCTTCTTGTGTTAACCGATAGAGCATCCCATACCAGTTTTTACTTTACTGGTAGACCTTCATTGTTTATGCTCACTAGATCTCCATCATGCAGATTGACATCAATGAGAACTTAGTGCCAAAATGCCAACAATCTCCCCCTTTGGCATTGATGTCAACTTTTTCATAATTCACTTCATATATATATCGATATATTTATCCCCCTTTGACACAATGACAAAGGGTACTTGTGCACTCCCCCTTTGATCCATACCAAGATCCCCCTAATCCACATATGATCTTCCTTGGTAGATGATACAATGCCCAACTTGTGTTGGATGTACTCAAAAGTGTTGACTGGTAATGGTTTGGTGAAAATGTCTGCTACTTGTTCACCAGTAGGAACATAATCCATTCTTACCTCCTATCCTTCAACCTTCTCTCTTAGGAAGTGATATTTGATTGCAATGTGTTTTGTTCAGGAATGCATGATCGGATTCTTTGCTATGTTGATTGCACTTGAATTGTCACACTGAAAGAGAATGGGATCAGTGATATCCACTTGGATATCTTTGAGAGTCTACTTCATCCAAAGCACCTGAGAGCAACATGTAGTAGCAACAATGTACTCAGCTTTAGTAGTAGAGAGGGAGACTGAGTCCTGCTTCTTGCTATGTCATGAGACCAATTGGTCACCCAGAAAGAATGCACCACCGCTTGTGCTCTTTATATCATCAATGCATCTTGACCAATCAGCATCAGTGTATGCTTCTGAGATAAAATTTCTCTATTTAGGATACCACAAACCATAGCTGAGTGTTCCTTGTAGATACCTAAAAATTCTGCTAACAACATTCATGTGTGATTGCTTTAGTGCAGCTTGAAATTTGGCCACCATGTATACTGCTTGAACTATATTTGGTCTTTAAGAAGTTAGATATAGTACACTGCCAATCATGGATCTGTACAAAGTCTGATCCACTACTGGTGATTAATCAATCTTACTCAATTTGTTGCCAGTCACCATGGGAGTACTTACCAGTTTGCAATCTTCCAGTTGGAATTTCTTTAGCATCTCCTTTGCATACTTGACCTGTGAGATAAAGATTCCTTTATCTTTTTGCAATATTTGCAAGCCAAGGAAGTAAGTCAATTCACCAAGCATTGACATCTCAAATTTTGATTGCATCTGATCAAAAAACTCTTTGCAGAGAGTATCCTTGTTGCTGCCAAAGATGATGTCATCTACATACACAACCACAATAATCATGTGATTTCCATCTTTCCTTATGTAAAAATTTCTATCAGCACTTCCCTTTGAATCATTGTTCCTTCAAATACAGATCTAATCTTGAGTACCATGCTCATGGGGGTTGCTTTAAACCATACAAAGCCTTATTTAACTGATACACAAATGTCTCATCATCATGCAGCAAAAATCCTTCTGGTTGCTCCATGTATACTTCTTCTTCTAAATTTCCATTTAGAAATGCAGATTTTACATCCATTTGGTATACTTTGTAGCCCTTGTAGGTAGAGTAAGCTAGAAACATCCTAATTGCTTATAATCTAGCCACCGATGTAAATGTTTCTTCAAACTCAATCCCTTCTACTTGAGAGTAACCTTTGCACACTAGTTTAGCTTTATGCCTCACAATCTTACCTTCTTCATTCATTTTGTTCTGGTAGACCCACTTTGTGCCAATGATATTCTTATCTTCTGCTCTAGGGACTAACTCCCAGGTCTTGTTCTTCTCAATCTGGTGCAGTTCTTCTTCCATGGCATCCATCCATTCTTGTCTATTGCTAGCCTCAACAAAAGTTTTGGGTTCAATTTCAGTCATGAGGCATAGGTTGACTTGTTCATCATTTCGGGCAAGTATTCTTCTAGTTTGCACACCATCACTCTTATTTCCCATAATTTTCTCTTTCGGTTGATTCAACTGTACATACCGGCTGGGAACCTTCTGAGGTGCTACCTCTAGTTTAGTGTCAGACTGAACTCCATTGTTTTCATCATCAGAGTCATCATACTGGTTAATGTGTGGTTGACATCCCTTGTACATATCCTCATCAACTCTTACATGCACACTTTCAACAATTCTTCTTAGTATTTTATTGTAGCATTTGTAGGTTTTGTTGTTGGATGAGTAACCAAGGAAGACCCCTTCATCACTCCTAGACTCAAAGCTTCCCAAACCATCCATATCTTTCTTAATGAAGCACTTTCTTCCAAATACTTTGAAATATTTGAATAATGGCTTCCGGTCATACTATAATTCATAAGGTGTCATCTTACTATTTGTTCTTAATTGAACCTGATTCAAAGTGTATGCAACAGTATGAACAACTTCTTTCTAATAAGTATTCGATAGACTAGTCTCATTGAACATGGTTTTGGCCATCTCTTTGACTGTCTTGTTCTTCCTTTCTACCACACCATTTTGTTGTGGTGTTCTAGGAGTAGAGTATTGCCTTCTAATTCCATGTTTTTCTCAATAATCTTCAAATTCATTTGATGTGAACTCTCCAACCCTATCTGATCTTAGACATTTTAATTTGTACCCACTTTCCTTTTCCACCATCTTCCAAAAGATCTTGAATCTATCAAATGCTTGTGATTTATCTTGCAAAAAGGTGACCCATTTCATCCTTGAGTAGTCATCAATGAAGAGCATAAAGTATCTTTCACCGACAAGTGATCTTGTTCTAGTTAGACCACAAAGATCTGTATGCACAATTTCAAGTGGCTTTGAGGTGTTGTTCTCCTTTGTCCTAAAACTCACTTTTGTTTGCTTACCTTTTACACATTCATCACAAAATGTGTTTACCGGTTTGATGATGAGTGGAATATTCCTCACACACCTCTTTTTGCTTACTACAACTAAGTTATCAACATTTATGTGGCCAAATCTTATGTGCCACAACCAACTTTCATCTACTCGTCCTAACATACATTGGGACTCATAGCATTCCTCTAGATTATAAACATTTCCATCAGTTCTCTTTCCTTCTGCCACAACTTTACCAGTACTGTCTTTCTTTATCTAACAACCAGTTGATTCAAAGGTGAATTAATAACCTTTGCCACACATCTAACTCACACTCAATAGATTATTTTTGAGGCCTTCCACATAATATACATCATGTGCATTCAGTTTTCCATCAATGCTTAGTGTTCCTTTTCCTTTTATTTTGATGGAGGAATTGTCTCCAAACCTTACCGATCCACCATTCCAATCTTCAAGTTTAATGAATTTTCTTTTCTCACCAAACATATGGTTTGAGCAACCACTATCTACCATCCATAGATTTTTCCTTTCAGAATGCAAGGTAGTTTGCACTATGAGACTTGATTCTGCCTTTTCCTTTTCTTTCTCAACCCAGACCGATTTGATTTCCTTCTTCTTTTCAGCTACTATATTCTTCTCTGGTTCAGATATCGGTTCTTGATCTTCTTGTTTTTGCATAACTTTGCTATGTGTCCAAATTCTTGACAGTTATAGAATTTTATGTTTTCATTAAAGGGAATATCCTTAAAGCTATTGTAGGGTTCCGGTTTGTTCTTCCTACAATCAAAACTCTTATGTCCATATCCATTACACTGATAAGAAACAACATTCATATCTTGGAGTGCATTAAATGAATTTCTACTTTCATAATTCATAGAAGGCTTATTGTTTAACCTACAGTCAGCTATTTTGTGCCTAACTTTATTACATCGGTAATAATAACCATGAAAAATTTGATACATACCGATTGGCTTGTCTTGGTCCTGAATGGAACTAGTTCATTGAGGGTCTTCCATTCATTTTGTTGAATCTAGTGAATCCTTCTCGATCAATTCTAGGATTCCTCCTTGGGTCTGCACATTTGTGCATGAAATGTGACCTCCGACTCATTTTTGTATACCGGTTTGGATGCTGATTTCCAACAACATCTGCATATGTCTTTTTGCCGGTTTCCTTGCCTACAATAAATGTCTTCTTTTCTTCACCTTCAATTAAAGAGGTGAACATTATCTCTTTGCTGGATTTACCTTTATGGTTTGAACCTTGACCAACTTCAAAGCCTAAGCCACTGATGTGTTTGGATTGCTTTTGTTTGCTTAACATCTAATCCAAAGCCTGAGTGTTGCCTTCATACTTGCTTCTTATTTTTATTTCTTCCTTTCTTTCTTCAAGCTCTTTTCTGAGCTTTATTATTTCTGCTTCCAGCTCTTGATGCTCCTTTTCTTTCTTTTTTAGATCAAGGGTTGTAGCTTCACCGATCCTCTTAGTTTCTTCCAGCTGCAACTTTAAGTCAGATATGATTTGACCGGACTCTTCGAGAGACTGCTTCAAGAGATCTTGTTCATCTACTGCACCAAGCTTAACCCTCTTGAATTCTCTTCTTGTTTTACTTAATTCTTCAAGTGCACTGACAAGTTCACTTTCCAAATCCACTTCAGCCTCAATATCCTCTTCTTCCTCATCTTCATCAGCAGGTTTGTGAAATACTGTGAAAATATTTACTTTTCTGTGGTTCTCATGGTCATCATCTTTGTCATATGTTGTGTCATCCTCAATGGTATATAAGTTGTTTTGATTCTGATAGCCTCTTCTTCCCTGCCAATAGATCTTTTGAACTCTCTTGACTCATCTCCACCGGTTTCTTTGTGAGGACAACTAGCAGCAAAGTGTCCTACCTTCCCATAGTTGAAGCACTTAAGTGGTAGCTTTCCTTTGTACCGGTCAGATCCTCTTTTGAGCTTCCTGACAAAGTTTTCTACTTCAGCATCAGAGTCTTCACTAGATTCTTTATGAGTAACAACTTCTTTCCCCCTTTTGGTGGTGTTGAATGTAGCTTCTTTCCTTGAGGAAGTCTCACCGGTTGTTCTCATCTCATAGGCTGTCAGGGAACCAAATAGTTCATCCATTGTAAAAATCTTCAGGTCCTTGGCTTCTTCTATGGTTGACACCTTAGTATCATATTTGGGAGTGAGAGATCTAAGTATCTTTTGGACAAGAATTTCATCTGCAATCTCTTCTCCAAGTCCTCTAATAGTATTCATAGTTTCATCAAATCTGTGAAGATAGTCTACAATTTTTTCATCATCTTTCATTTTGATGCTTTCAAGTTGGCTCCTTAGTGTTTGTATCTTGGCTTCCTTAACCTTTGCATCTACCTCAAATAACCTCTACAATTCATCCAATGCCTCCTTTGCTAAAACACAGTGCATGACTTTGACAAATTCATTATCAGACAGTCCACTCAAGATGGCATGTTTTGCCTTTACATTATTTTTATACTCCCTTTTTGCATTCGGATCAGTGGGAGGAGTATTAGGAATGACATACCCATTCTTGACTGACATCCACACATCAAAGCCTAGAGATGAAATATATGTCTCCATTCTTCTACTCCAGAAGGCATAGTTGGATCCATCAAACATGGGGGCTTTTGAGGAAGCAAACTCACTTCTTGCCATTGTCCTTAAAGTCTGGAATCTACCCAAGGTTTAGAGATAACCTAGAACCTATGCTTTGATACCAATTGTTGAACACAGGATACCACTAAGAGGGGGGTGAATTAGTGGTTCCTATATTCTCTTCTTACTGATATAATCTTCAGACAATCAATTATTTACTTAACCACTAAGCAGTCATACTGATTGTGAGATTTTGCCAAGATCAAGAGCTCAATGAAAATTACAATAGAGACAAAATATAGGACAAGAATAAACTGTATTCTCATCAATAGAAAATGATCAATAGTTCAATTACATACAATGTAGATGAGCCTGCTTATATAGGCAAGGCTTATGGATATGTGAGCACACAAACATGACACGTGGCTCAATAAGAAACAAGGGTAGGTAGGAAATAGGTGTGGGTAGGTAGGAGAAATAATATAATAGTCCACATGAGGTGGATCACCCACTGAATGTGGAGTGTAACAACAAGATCAACACCATAAAAGGTGGAATTTCTCCTACACACACTATCCCAATGTGGTACAAACACCCAAGTGTCTCATACCCAAACTACTATGAAATGCATTTCCTAAGTAAACTTAAGTAAGTTTAATAATATCCAAGATGAATAATTATTTACACCAACACCCCCCCTTAAGTGCAACTTAGGGGAATGCACTTAAGTCTACAATGCAACTAAGCAATGCAAGATGGATCCCGACTACTAGGCCATGTTAGGTACCCATGTACAAATGTGAATGCATGAAAACCAATACAATGAAATCTCTCACAAAGTGGGGAAAGAGAGAAAAATCCAATGGGAAAAAACCCTCCCCCAAAAGAGAGATGAAAAACTAGATACAAAGAACTTTCATAGAAGTACGTGAAGGACAAAACCCCATGTGAGGAAAAAGTCCCCCCCATATGAGAGAAGAAGAGAAGCTAGGAAGCCCCCCCTCAATGTGGAATTTGCACCAATGATAGAAGCTTGATGTATGAAGAAACTGCTCCACAAACGTCGAACAATATTCCTACCCTTAGGAAGAAACAAAACCAAAGGTGTATCCATGAAGTCTCCCCAATCATGAAGGAAAGATGTATAAAAGAAACTCATGATGAAAGGAATCTCTGAAAACTGCTCAAGTGTCTCCATGTCGATGTTGAAAGATACCCCCTCCAAAAGTGGTAAACTGTGCCACACTGCTGAAAAAGGCACTCCAAGATCTAGTGGAGATGAATGTAGAGCATGTCCCAAAGACTCACATGTCTCCTCAAAAAATAAAGAGACCTCCTCCAAATGTTGTACATAAGTATCCACAATCATGTCAACCTTGAAAGACTGATCATGTAGAGAATGAACAAGAGGGTCAGAGTGTTCCCTCGCAACAATCGAAGAAGGATCATCTTCATCAAAGAGAAGATGAATGTCATCAATGATGTCTCCCAAATCTGCAATGTAGGATTCCACAAACAAACCTGCAATGTCTCTCAAGTAATCATCCCATGAATCTGAAGCTGGAAGACAATGAATATCCTATTGCACTAAATCACATGAAGGCAAAACTGTCGCACTATCTGCATCATCAGGTGCAATAGGTGATGTGATATCAATATGAGGAGATGAAATACAAGGATCAAGAATGGGGTCACATGTGAGAATCCCCATGTTCAAGTGTCCAAAGTTCTCCTCAAAAACTAAACCATCACAAGAAGTGTGATCATCATGTGTAGAATCATCAAATGTGAAATCATCATCATCAACAAAATCTGAAAATGATTATAACCGAGATTCATGATCAACCACCCCATTCGCAATGATAGCTCTAGTCTCCAAGTCTCTAATAAAAACTGACTCAGGTGTGAACTCCACAACTCTCTTAGTTGCGCCATATGTGATTTGATAGATGGAAAGGAGATTGTTTGTCAAGTGGGGTACACACAACACATCATTGAAGGAGTTATTCCCAATGTCAATAGATCCTTTCCCAATCACCTCCATGTATGAATGATTGCCCATCAATATCTGCGGCATGGTGCAAGGCTCAAACGTAGAGAACATAGACTGCGAAGATGCCATATGATGAGAAGCCCCTGAATCTAGAAGCCATCTCTCTGAATCATGACTGATAGTAGCACATAGAGCTTTTCCTTTTCTTATTCCAAAAAAGTGAGTCTTCCCACTTGTAGAAGCCATGAATGCTTTCCCTTTTCCTTTTGAATGTGAGGAAGTGGAAGTTGATGAATCATCCTTCTTGTAGACATTAGGGAAATCAATGTTATGCTTTTTGATGATATGTGTGAGCTCATCAATCTTCTTAGAATGGCAACAACACTCCTCATGACCAACCTTTTTACAATAGGCACAAGTAGGTCTCTCCTTCTTTGGTGAATTATCCCTCTTGGAAGAGGATGTATCTCCTTGTTATGGAGAGGATGATGCTTTGTCCTTAGGCTTTGATTGTCATTTCTTCTTATTTGAGTTGTCCTTTCCTTGATTTCCTTTGTTCCCTTGATTTGCCACTAATGCTTGAGACTTAGAAGCCTTAAAAATGCCCATGCTTATCAACTTAGTTTGTTCCATCATCAACATTTCATTGAAAGCATCGAATGTAGGCATTATGTAGCTTGAACCCATTGTCATCCTATGGGTTTGGAAACTAGAAACAAATGCTACATATTCTTGTGGAAGCTTGCCTATCAAGTTGAATATCAATTGAGTATCCTTCTTATCAATGCCACAATCTATGAGTTGTGCCCTCAACTCATTTGCGTTAGTGAAATAATCTTGTATAGTATCAAAGTTCTTGGGATCTAACATGGTGAGATCACTATCAATTTGATATCCCCTAATCTCATCAACTTGACCATACAAGTCTTGAAACTTTTTCCAAGCATCCTTGATTAGAGTACACTTCTCAATATGAAAAATGAGATCCTTTGATACATACTTTCTTAAGGTACCAATTGCCATGATATTTTTAGTAAGCCAATCCAATTGACCAACTAGATCAACCTTAGGATCAACAGGAGCAACAATAGTTCCATCAATGTAATGAGTGAGTCCTTTTTCCATAAGTTTAGTCCATGCATCAATTTTCCAAGTAGCATAATTATGAGGAGTTAATAGAGGTAACTTAGAAGAACTCATAGCAGTAGAAAGGAAGGAACACAAGAGCACAAAATCATAAGATACACCCCCCCAAATTCACTCAATCAAAGTACCCCCCAAAAATGATGATTTTGGCACTTTATATGTAGTGCATGTACAATAAGCCACTTGCAAACAATGGCAAGATGGAATTATGATTGTGTTTCACAACTACCCCAATAGGCTGAGAACTACAAGTAAAAGACCAACAAAATAGATCTATGCAATACAAATGCCAAATTGGCCAAATAAGACCATATGATGAAAGTACAATTTATACCCACAATTGATGAAAATTGATAGCATATTTTGAGTGTAGACAAAAAATAACACACTTTCAAAAAAAATGACACTTGAAAAGGAGTTCGTATGAGCCCGAACGGAGACCTGGAAGTTGCAAAAATGGAGATTAGATAGGTATAGTCACAAAAAAATGAGCATTTTGTAACATCCATACATCAAAATCTAAAAATAATTCCACCATGTGAAAGTACACGAAATTCTAGCCCATTTCAAAAAAAATTTCACCAAAAAAGGAGCAAAAATGAGCAAGATATAGCCATTTGAAGTTGAACTGCAAAATCAAAAAGCTCAATGAGAGGGGCCTACAAAATTTTTGAAAAAATAATGACGTCAACAAATGATGGGCCTAAATTTGACGGCCGTATGACGGTCGACAAAACTTCACGATCGAATGGGCACTAACATGGCGCGATCTGGTTGGCGGAAAAAAATATGATGTGGCTGATGATGTGTCTGTGTTATGTGTCCACGGGCTAGTGGCCTCTTGCCACATGGCAGATGTTGATTCGTTGGGGTCCAGCTGACGGGGCCGGTTGTCCGTGTGGTGGAGGAGATGGCAGTAGTGGAGGCTCGCCAGAGGGCCGATGGATTTGCCAGTGGCGGTACCGGAGGCGGTCTACGGGGGTGATGGCGGGGTGGGCAGCCTGCACGGGCGGTGGCGAAGCGAGCAGTGGCAGGGTGGGCGGCCTGTGTAGCCTACTATGTTGAGGCTGCAGTGGGGGAACTGCGACTGCGGCGGTTCGACAGGGCAGCACTGGGGAGGCCATCGGTGGAGCTGCTGCGGAGGGCGCAACTGTCGGAGGGAGCTATGCAGGGGTGCTGTGCAGGAGCGGTGCAGTGGTGGCGTGCGGAGCTGCTGCCAGAAGACCTGCGAGGTTACGGGGGGGGTCTTCGGACCCCAAAAAAAAAAAATTTGATTTTTTTTTTTGAAATTTTTTTTTTTTGACAAAAAGTTTTTTTTTTACAATTTTTTTTTTTCCGAAAAAATGAAATTTTTTTTTGAAATTCATACAATAATAGCAAAATTTGCGAAAAAATTTTTCTCACCAAAATAGGCCAACTTTATATCCAAAATTCATGGAAACAACCTTCTGGACACAATGGCACGATCGGATCTGGTCTAGGATGCCTTCAAAAGATGTTGCTCCTCAGATTTGCCTCTTGACATCGCAATAATACCTCTTCAAGATGAATCAATGAAGCCCCAATGGCTCTGGTACCATGTGAGATTTTGCCAAGATCAAGAGCTCAATGAAAAGTACAATAGAGACAAAATATAGGACAAGAATAAATTATATTCGCATCAATAGAAAATGATCAATAGTTCAATTACATACAATGTAGATGAGCCTACTTATATAGGGAAGGCTTATGGATATGTGAGCACACAAACATGACATGTGGCTCAATAAGAAATAAGGGTAGGTAGGAGAAATAATATAATAGTCCACATGAGATGGATCACCCACTGAATGTGGAGTGTAACAACAAGATCAACACCATAAAAGGTGGAATTTCTCCTACACACACTATCCCAATGTGACACAAACACCCAAGTGTCTCATACCCAAACTACTATGAAATGCATTTCCTAAGTAAACTTAAGTAAGTTTAATAATATCCAAGATGAATAATTATTTACACCAACACTGATAATCCAAGAGAGAAAAATAGAGAGATCATTCACACAAAAGAAAGTCACAACACCGGATTTATGAGGAAAACCCAAAATGGGAAAAACCTCGGTGAGAAGAGTCACTAGAGACTACAACTCCAATCCAGCCTCACAGGTAAAACAAAGATTTACAAATATTTTGGGAACCAACCCAACGAGTACCAACCCCTACACTTTTAGGGCACTGACCCAAGGAGCACCAACCTGTGCACCAAGCTTCAACATGGCAATGTATAATGAAATACTATTTGAATAAAGTTAAGGCTTCTTGTTGCAAATGAATTCTACAACTCTTGAATCAAAAAAATCTTTGGCAGTTTACAGTCTTTTCTTCTTCACTAAAAAATCACACTCTCAGTTGTGGGATCACTGTCTCTATTTCTCAAACTCTTTTATCTTTCTCTCCTTCTCAAATACAGTCTCTGAACACACTGTTTCACTCTATAATGTTGCCTCCTCTTGTACACCTTACCGGTTAGACTCAACTATCAAACTGTGACACTGCCGGTAGAATCCTCTCACCAGTTTGCTTTCTCCCTCACACTTTAACTTGCTCAGATTACCTTCTAAAATTTTCTCCTCGTTCATTCTCACTTCTCTTAACTCTTCAATCTTCACAGCATCAACAATGTTTTCTGTTCAGAGCTCTCATCACTTATATAGTGATTTCCTGTAAAAAATCAATTCAAAAACGTGAGCGGTTAGGGTTTCCTTTTTCCCACACAATCTTCATGAGATCCAATCCCACCTATCTTGGATCAATCATCTATTCTCGAAGAATGCACCTGCACTCGGTTTCCATTATCCAATGTACATTTTCCTTGAAGAGGCAATCATGAATCAGATCTTTTGTCATGAAGTCTGACAACACATAAAGTGTTCCAAAAGTTTCCTTTATGAGAGCATCCTAAATCAGATTTCCTTTGCCTTGATTCAGGCACCAATTGCTCCCTGATCTTCCTCTGTCATTCCTTCTTCCTTGAGCTGCAATCAGTCAGATGCAATCCCATGATTTGTGGCTCCTTCATTAATAGCGATTATTTATTTCATCAACCCTATCGATGAGGCTTCACCAACCACAACACACTTGCCACCTCAGCTTCACATGGCATCACACTGATCAAGACATGACCTTCCAACATGCATTCGGCCCGCCAAACACATACTGGTAAAACCCTTTGCTGATAGAGTGTTATTCTTTTGTTAACTAGTAGAGCATCCCATACCAATTTGTACTTTATTGGTAGACCTTCATTCTTTATGCTCATTGGATCTCCATCATGTCGGTTGACATCAATGACAACTTAGTGCAAAAATGCCAACATTTTTCTTGTCTTCGGTCATGTCATTTGAGCAACCACTATCAACTACCCATAAATTCCTCCTTTCAGCATGTATAACAATCTGTACAATTAGGTTGGACTCTGTCTTTTCTTTCTCCTTCTCTACCCAAACCGGTTTCTCTTCTTTCTTTTCCTATTTTGTCACTTTGTGTTCCGGTTTTGTTTCCAACTTCTCATCCAGCAGAATTTTCTTTTGCTTGTCAGTTCTCAGTTGACAATACCTTGCTATGTGATCAAAATTTTGACACTTATAGCATTTCACATTAGCATGGTAATATGTACTCAATGCATTCTTGTAGGACATTTGCATCTTACTCCTACATTCATAAGTCTCAAACTCATTGCAATTATAACATATGACATTTGTACTTTGTAATGCAAAAAATGAGTTTCTACTCTCAAAACTAGGGTTGACATTTATTTTCCTACAATCTTCTATTCTATGACTGAACTTATTATACCGGTGACAATAACCATGAAAATTTGGAACATACCGATTAGGGTGTCTAGAACCGGCAAACGACTGCCTCACTAGGGGTCTTCCTTTCATGCCGCTAACCCTTGTGAATCCTTCATGATAAATGCATGTATTTATCCTTGGATCTACATGTCGATGCATTGATTATGGTCTTTGGTTTATTGATTGAGTATAATAGTTTGTGTGGCGGTTTCTAGTAGCATCTGCATATGTCTTCTTGTTGGTATCCTTGCTTACCGTAAATGTCTTCTTCTCTTCACCTTAATTTGAGGAAGTGAATTGTATCTCCTTATCGGATGTGTGCTTGTTGTTTGCACTTTGGCCTTCTTGAAAACTTAAGCCACCGATATCTTTAGCTTGCTTTTGTTTTCTCAGCATCTTGTCCAAGGCTTTCATGTTGCCTTCATATTTGTTTCTCACTTTTATTTCTTCCTAACATTTCTCTAAGTCCTTCCACAGTTTCACTATTTCTACTTCCAGATTCTAAAGTTCCTTTTCCTTTTCACTCAGACTAGTACTAGTGACTTCACACATCCTCTTAGCCTCTTCCAACTGGAGTTTTAGGTCTGCAATAGTTTTCTTGGACTCTTCAAGAGATTTCTCCAACAACTCTTGTTCTTCAACTGTAACCCTTTTTACCTTCTTTAAGTCTCTTCTTGTTTCCTTTATCTCATCTAAGGCACTAATGAGCTCTGCTTCAAGATCAACTTCTCCTTCTTTCTCTTCCTCATCTTCTTCTTCAGATACTGAAACCTCTTGAACCATAAAAAGGTTTGTTCTTACTTCATCTCCACTGTAGCAGTCTTCTGAGGCACTTTCCTCATCTGTGGTATCATTTTCATGACTGTAAAGACTGGTTTTCTTCTGATAGCCTGTTCTACCATACCGGTAGACATTCTTCTTCCTATCCTTACTATATGATCTGCTACCACTTGATTGATCATCTTCATTCTTATCACCATAAGGACATTTAGCAGAAAAATGTCCAATCTTTCCACAGTTGAAACATTTCAAAGGCAACTTGCCTTTGTATTTGCCTGAACCAGTCTTGAGTCTTCTAACAAAGTTTTCCATGATGTCATCAAAGTCTTCACCGGTTGCATCATGAGTAGATTCTTCTTTTCCTTTTCTTGATGTCTTGAATGCAGCTTCTTTCTGCACAACATCAGTGTTGGCAGTCCTCATCTCATAAGCAATTAGAAAGCCATAGAACTCATCCATTGTAAAGACCTTCAAATCTTGTGATTCTTCTATTGCTGAGACCTTTGTATCATACTTAGATGTAAGAGATCTAAGTACTTTCTTCACTATCACATCATCTTTTATTTCTTCTCCAAGCCCTCAAGTTGTGCTCTTAGTGTCTGCAACTTTCCTTCCTTGACTTTAGCATCGCCTTCAAATATCTTCTACAAATTATCCCAATTTTCCTTGGCAGAGGAGCAGTGTATAACTTTAACAAACTCATTATTAGACAACCCACTAAGAATGGCATTCTTAGATTTAGGATTGTTCTCATATTCCCTCTTAGCATCCGGATCAGTAGGGGGATTATTAGGGATTGTATACCCATTCACCAGCGACATCCATACATCACAACTTAGAGAGGACAAATGGGTTTCCATTCTTCTACTCCAAAAGGCATAGTTGACACCATCAAACATAGGAGCTTTTGAGGAGGTGGATTCATTTCTTGCCATTGCGAACACTTTATAGGATCTACACAAGCTAGAGATTGCTTTTGACAAAACTAGGTACCTAGGCTCTGATACTAATTGTTGGACACAATGGATCACTGAGAGGGGGGGTGAATTAGTTATTTAAACTCTTTTCCTTCAACAAGGAGATACTGTTAATATATATAACAAACTGAGTGCTAACCAGTAACTTAAACAATACAAGCAGAGTGTGTGAAAGGACTTGCTCGAACATTAACAAAACACATGCACAAAAATACATCACACAACACCAGATATATATGAGGAAAAACCAATGTGGGAAAAACCTCAGTGATAATAGTTGTTGGAGATCTTCTGCTCCAATCTAGCCTCACAATGAATCTTGGATTACAATATTTAGGGCACCAATCCAAGGAGCACCAACCCCTGATTTATGAGCACCAACTTAAAGGAGCACCAACACATGCACAATTTATAGGCTACAACCTAAAGGAGCTACAACCCCTGCACTAAGCTACAACTTAGTGAAAACAATATAAGACTCAGATATACAAATGAAATCAATGTTGCGAATGAAGTTTTGCAACCCTACAATATTCTCCTCTGTCCGTTTCAGCCTTATCGGTCTATATTCTCTCCACCCACTCTGCAACTTGACTTTGCTGATCATTTTTTTTTTCAATCCTTTCTCAATGTCTTTTGTCTCTCAAATCACACTTGATCAGTCTTAATCAAGCACAACTTATGCTGGTTTGTCACTTTTGTGTTCAATGCACTCTCCATCAGTTTTTCTTTATACCAGTTTACTCTGCTTCTCCTTATCGGTCAATACTTCAAGTGTTTTTTTCTTAGTCTCTCCATAATTTCACACTTCTTTACACTGCAGTAGCCACAAAAACAATCTTAAGTCATCATATTTAAACTTGATCTTTCTCACAAAGAAACAATTCAAACTTAGGCCATTAGGGTTTCCTTCACCCAACAAGATCTACATGAGATCTGATCCAGTCTATCTTGGATCGATTTCCTGTAATCGAGGAATGCATTTGTACATGTTTTCAATTATCCAATGCATACTTTCTAAAGATAGCAATCTCGTACATGATTTTCTACCTTGAAATTTGTCGACTCATAAAAAGTTCAGTTGTTTCCTTCTCGATATCTTCTTGCAATCTGATTTATTTGCTTCGATCCAGGTGCCAACTATTCCCTGATCTTCCTCTGTTGTTATTTCTTCCTCGAGCTACATCAGTCAGTTACAATCCCATAATTTTTGGCTATTTCATTAATGTCGACTAGCTGTTTCAACAACCATGTCGATGGAGGCTTCATTGACCTTTTCATGTTTGGCATCTTAGCTCGACATGGCATCACAATGGTCATACACTCAGCTTACCGACACAAGGTTGGTTTACACTTGAACATTTAGCAAACTCATACTGGTACAAGCCTTTACTGGTGAGACCTTCTTCTCCTTCTAGCCGATAGTGCACACTACACCAACAACCCATCTTCACCTCCAGTGATTTATGATTACTTTTAACATTGTGCCTCTTCATCAAAAAAAAAACCAGCCAACCTCCAAACCCGTTTAAGCTCTACCAGTTATCACTCATCATGATCACACACTCATGCATCTCACCTCATACTAGTGAAGTAACTGATAGTCTTAATGACTACTTGTCTTCCACCATACTGGGTGACAAGCCTTCATGTTAATCTTTTGAATACCTTATTTGCTTTTCACCATACTAGTATGCACTTCTTCATACCGGATGACACACCTCTACCGGTAGCTTGCCTGCAATACCGGTTGACATCAATGACTAATTAATGCCAATAAAGATGCTGAGGTATGTAAGATTGAATCACTCTAAAAATCAGATTATTGGTGATAAAAATTAAGGTGTGATGACTAGAAGAAGGTTAGATGTTTAAGAGGTAGGTTTGATTTCTATAATTGAACCTAAAGATGTTGTTGAATGTTACAAAGATGAAAATTAGATAAAGGCTTCCAAAGAAGAATTAGATCAGATTAAAAAGAATAAGACATGGGAGCTTGTGCCTAGACAGAAAGATAAGAATGTGATTGGTACTAAATGGGTATTCAGGAACAAATTGAATGAATTCGGTGAAGCTGTCAGAAATAAAGCAAGACTGGTATGCAAAGGATATTCACAGAAAGAATGAATTGATTATGAGGAGACTTTTTCTCTGGTATCTAGACTTGAAGTTGTTAGACTATTGCTTGCATATGCTGCCTATAAGGATTTCAAGGTATATTAGATGGATGTCAAGTCATATTTTCTGAATGGTGATCTTGAGGAAGAAGTCTACATTGAGCAACTTGATGGATTTTCATTATCTGATGATTGAGATGGTATGTAAACTGAAGAAAGCTCTTTATGGATTGAAACAAGCCCCTAGAGCGTGGTATGCTAGACGAGGTAAGTATTTTCTAAAACTAGGATTTAATAAAGGTACTATTGATAGTAATCTATATTTCAAGATTGAGAATGATAACATCTTGATTGTTGAATTTTTCCTTGATGATATTATCTTTGGAGGAGATGATAACTTAAGCATGAAGTTTGTCAGTGATATGCAGAAAGAATTTGAGATGTCTATGATAGGAGATAGAAAAATTCTTAGGTTTGCAAATTTCATAGACTCGAAAAGGTATTTTTATATCTCAAACTAAATATGTGAAGGAAATGCTGAATAATTTTGGGTTAGATGACTCCAAACTATTTGGAACTCCTATGGTGACTTGCTACAAATTATCTAAAAATGATGAATCTCTGAAAGCTAATCAGTCTTTATACAGATCTATGGTTGGTGTATGGCTATATCTTACTCAGGCTAGACTGAACATTATGAATGTTGTGTGCATGGCTGCTAGATATCAAGCTGATCTGAAAGAGAGTCATGTCACTATTGTAAAGAGGATATTCAAATACCTGAAATGAACTATGGAATATGGTTTGTTGTATCCGAGGAATGAGGATTTCATGTTATGTTCTTACATTGATGCTAATTGGGCTAGTTATGTTGATGATCAGAAGAGTACCTCTAGTGGTGTATTCTTTTTGGGTAAGAAACTGGTTTCATGGGCAAAAATGAAACAAGATTCAATGTCCTTATCTACTACTGAAGTTGAGTATATTGTTGCTGCTAGTAACAACACTCAAGTAGTTTGGATGAAGCAAATGTTGAAGGATATCAAAGTTATCTATGATGACCCTACCATCATATATTGTGATAATTCCAGTGCTATTAATATTTAAAAGAATCTGGTTCAACATTCAAAGACTAAACATGTATCAATCAAGTATCATTTCTTGAGAGAAAAAGTCAGTGAAGAGGAAGTGAAGCTAGAATATGTGTCTATAAAGGAACAAATTACTAATATTTTTACTAAGCCTTTGCCTGCAAATACATTTGCCTATTTGAGAGACAAGTTAAGGGTGTGTACCCCTCCTCATGGGAACTAGATGCATTGAGTTGCATCAATCTGGTGGACTTCAGAGTCTTATCTCTTTGTCCAGATTGATGAGTTGGTGTTGCTACTTTGCTAGAGTATTCTATGTGTTTTTGGGGAGAGTAAGTTTGGTTTTATGTTTTGAGCATCTTTGGCATTGTTTTCAAAGGGGGAGAGAAGCATGTGAAAAACTATTTTATCTGCTTGATCTTAGGGGGATTTTGTTGGAGATGTTTTGTTTCTTTGGATTGATTTTTTTTCACATTCATATGTTGTCATCAATGCCAAAGTGGGAGATTGTTGGACATGTTGCTATAGGATATGTTGTTGTCATTGATGTCAACATATTCCTATGATTTTTTGCTCCGGTGATTGTAGATTGGTTCAGTGGGATCATGGTTTGGTGTATGGAGTATTTCTAGTGTTATTACATCTTTTTGTATTGGTTTTGGTGATCTAGAAAGCTTAATTGATCTTATCATATGATCCGGTTTGTCATTTGTTTTTCTGATCAGTGCTTTGTAGAGTTTAGTATTTCCTTCAGTATATTCCGGTGTGATTAGATGTTGAACTCATTTTTTGGGAGATTGTTTGGGATGGCCTTATTTATCTTCATTTTAGATGGTTCATGATTTGGTGCTCCACAAGTTATCCTTCTTCGTGGCAGTTGTTGTTGTTTGGGTGTTCCTAAGGTTCAGATGTTGATGTTCCTGAGGTTCAGATGTTGATCGATGAATATTTGATAAGTGGTGTTGGTAGAACTATTATTGATGATTCTAGTGTGCTTCTTGGTGTTTCCTAATTATGTCCTATTTAATTTTATGATCTGCATTGATCGTTGTGTGAGTTCGTGGTAATTTCATTGAACTGGTGATGTTCTCTGTGTTATGTGGAATTCCTAGTAGTGAGCGTGTTGTGGTTGATCTTGGAATGATTTTTGGTGGTGTTGCATTTTTGGAGATTTTGTTTAGGACCCTGTTATGTCATGTATATCATTATATTGGTCTGGTGGTGGAGCTTTGTATCTTGTGATATAATTTTGTAATTGTGAGTTGAGGGTCTAGCCAACCTTGTTGTTGAGGTTGATGAATTGTATAAAAAGGTGGTATAGTCATGTAATTTAGGTATCAAGATTGTGTTTGCATTATCAGAGAGTGATATATGTGCGAACAAGGATTTATCTTTCAATGTGGTGTATTGAGTAGACATTGGTGTTGCAGAGATGATATATATGCTTAACCGGAACTATCATAAGGCATTTGGAGATGCTATTCTTGCAGTTCATTCCTTCTGGATTGTAGTGTAAATCTTATTGTAAGTTAGTGAGACTTCCTTGAGGGTTGTAGCCTTCCAAGTTATTGTATCTTGAGTTGTAAGCTCTAGGAAGTGTGCCTGAATGGTGGTGCATTCACCATTGTAATTATTTCACATAGTACTGTAAAATATCATCTTATTGTGGGTAGGTTCCCACCATGGTTTTTCTCTTAAAAGGGTTTTCCACATCAAAATCTTGGTGTTGTGTGTTGTTCTATCAATTTACTTATCTTTGTTATTGCTATAGTTTATCTAATTTGCATTTGTGGTTGAGTTTGTGAATCCGGTGAAAAATAATTCACCCCCCCTCTTAGTTTTCATTCATTGTTGTTGGCAACAGTGATTGTTTTGTGAGACAAGATAGTGAAGTGAGAGAAGGATCCTGCTATCCCACAACTTGCAAATGGATTTAAAGAGGAACTTGCAGGGTAAGTTAAGGCAAAAAGACGATGCATCCCGCTAGCCCGCATGAGAAAAATGGGCAAATGAATGATGATGCAGGGCAAGTTAAAAAGAAAAATAGCAAGCATCTTGCCATCCCATAGTGACAGAATTTAAGGTCATCATGACCCATTGAGGTTTTTTAGTCAACACGGTGGCAGCTTGATAAGCATGATAGTCCATGTGGCGTTTGACTATGGTTGACTAGGTGAATTGGATGTCATTTTGATGACACCTATGTATGCTGATAGGCACAAGGGTTTTACGTGGAAGATGACCAACCTTGACCATTTGATCGTAGAATATGAAGACATGAGGCTCCCTGATAAACAGAGAATGAAACAGAAACACATAAGTTGGCAATGAAGTATTCTAGTGTGGTAGTTATCGATCTTTTCAGAGTAGGTCGACAGAGGGTGGGAAGCGCATTAATGGTGATTGAGTTGGAGGCAGGTTGTGTGGCTCGTGGAAGGTTTCCAGATCATTTTGGGCAAAGAAATATTACTAAACTTAGTAATTTAAGTACCTAAGAATGATATGAACACATAGGATGCATTCAATTTAGGCAGTCGATATGAGCTCATATTCAAGATAGAGAATAAAATCTCTAGAGTTGCAGATCTCCAAGATAACCAACTTGAATAAAATATTCAAGTTTGCAGTAGAAGAAATCTCTGACGATTGAATTGAACAACAGGTGTGATGAGATTCAATATTGGTAGCTGTGGCTGTTGAGACACTCATAGAGGTGGGAATAGAAATATCTCATCTAGTCAACTGTGTAGGGTGAGTTGTAGAAAGTTGTGCTACTGCAAAGAAAATCTGAGAAATCTAAAGAAGTAAAAAAATAAAGGGTTGGAACAGAGCAAGAACAAAGTATTCTACAAAGTGAATGTGTAGAAGGAAGTAGAAGACATCCATAGAAATAGAGAAAGAATAGAGCATTCTGGAGAGTAATGTTGTAACTGAGAGAATAAGACAACCAAATAGAGAAGGAGGAGAAATAGAGGAAAAACCTCAGCAGATAGAGAAAATCATTCTCAAGATATGAGAAATTTGCAAGTGTTACAAAGCTCATTTGTAACAAGGCTTTGCAATTGCATTTTAAACTTGATCAATCACTTTAAATCAGTGTGTGGGTGCTCAGAGAAGGGTTAGGTGCTCCTTTGAGTAGGTTCTCATAAAATCTGGGGTTGGTGCTCCTTGGGTTCGTGCCCTAAAGTTCAGGGGTTGGTGCTCCTTGGGTTGGTGCCCTAAACATTGTAAACTATTATTTACTGTGAGGCTAGATTGTCGCAGTAGACTCCAACAACTATTCTCACTGAGGTTTTTCCCACATTGGGTTTTCCTTGTATATATGGTGTTGTGGCTTGGCTTTGTGTGTGTGTGTGTGTTCTACATTAATTTGCAGCAACAATATTAGCACACATAGTTAAAATTTTAAAATACACCAATTCTCCCCCGCTCTCAGTATCCATTTATGTTTGTCAATTGGTATCAGAGCTCAGATTCCCCTGTATTAAAAGATTTCTCTAGCTTGGGTAGATTCTGGTTAGTGAACATAATGGCTAGGAATGAATCCTCATCTTTTAAAGCACCTATGTTTGATGGCACCAACTATGCCTTCTGGAGTAGAAAAATAGAAACATATTTGTCTTCACTTAGGTTTGATGTCTGTAAAAAATGGATAACTGCTCCTCAAGTTCCTCCTTTTGACCCTGATGCTAAAAGGGAATATGAGAACAATGCCAAAGCTAATAATGCAATCTTAAGTGGTCTATTAGATATAAAGTTTGTCAAAGTCATGCATTGTATTGAGACTCATAAGTTTGAGTGAATTTGAGAGGCCCATTTCAAAAAAAAATTCTTGCACTTTCAAATGACCACCTAATGAGTCAACTTGATAGGCCTATTTTGAAGAAGTGTAAAATGGAGCCAGTTAATTATCAAGGGGCAAGGCTTCGGAAATGTGTCCTATGCCTTTCACTTAGCCTATGCAGTGTTCTACAACTTTCAAATTTCAGTTTAAATTAGTTTGTCAAGTACCCATTTCAAGGGGTAAGCTGAAAGTTGTTCATAGGTGCAAATGTAGATTTTACCAAGTGGCCTCCTTTGAGGCTTTGCATTTTATGATCAATTGATCGTCATGTTTAAATTCAAAGTGCATTGAATTGTATGCATATATGTGAGTCCACATGCCAAATTTAAAGTTCCTATGAATTCATTTGCTTAGTTTGGTAAGCCCAATCCATTTACAGTTTGTATTGTTTGCATAAGTCCCTGTTTTAACATCTAGTCAGAGCACCACTTTGCATATGTGTAAAAGATGCCCAGATGAATGTCATCTCAGAATATTTCTTCCAGGGTACTACTTGTATGAAAGACAAGCTAGGTTCCCATTTTGAAGCTCCTACCAATCCATTTGATCAGTTTTCCGAGATGTTTTCTTGAGCCATTTTTTTCAGTTTTCTGCACTTCCATCGTTGCATCTATTAAAGTGGCTATTTTCATGAGCTCACCATTTGCACCCTATTAGTTTCCTGATTGAACTGAACATACCATGATCTTCTCTGTACTTCAAAGTCTCTATGCCCCAAATTTGGGGATCTATGGAGATCATTTGATATTTTTGGTAAAGGCATTTTGTGCTCCCTGCACATTGATTTTATTAGGTTCATTTGGTGATAGAGCCATTTAATCAACTTTGTGCATTAATATTTTACCACCCGGGATTCATCATGAGGAGTGGTTTTTCACAGTGAATGCCAATATATCAAATAGTATGTCTTCTAGTGGGTGAGGTACAGAAAGGTGTTCTGGCTAGTTTTTGAAATGCCTCTTTTGGTTTAAATGTGAAAATGTGACACAAGCACCTGAAAGTTGCAAGTTGAGATTTAATGATCAGAAAACTATGTCGATCAATTCTAGAGTCATGTTCAAGATGCCTGAAATCTTTTCGAGGGTCAGTGGCATGAAAATGATTTTTTTTAAGTGGAACCCACTTTGGGGCCCGACCCGTCTTGTAGCTTCACTATGCCTTTTGAATCAAGATTTAAATTGTTCTTTTAAATCATATGTTTATATAACTTAAGTATAAAGAAGAAGCATGGATTTCATACATCTTCTAGTACTAATGAATATTCTAGTCCTGGTATGGAAGAGGAAGAGATTGACATGGTCAATGCGGCAATTCCCAATATGGAAAAGAGTATATCTTTGGAGAATAGAGAAGTCCTTTTATACTCTGGAAATGGACAAATTTCAGAGTCAAGCTTATGCATTGGTAGCTGGAAAGTTTAATCCCATGCTACCCTTGCTAGAAATCATCTCTGTGTGGCCTTGAAGGGACATTCAACTTTTAGCAAATGCATTGGCAGGCGTTGCCTCTCCCCTCACGTTCCTCTCCATCCAGCTCCTTGTGTGGTATGTGGTATGGTGAAATGGGCATTAGAACTAAGAAAATTCAAATAGCAAGCTGAATGCCTAGTCCTCCCACATGTGGTTAAAGAGGGCTGAAGGAAACTTCCAAGAAAAGGCAAACTGGCAAGTGTAAAGCTAAAACCCATGACCCTTGCTAGCATCTTCCCCTTGCATGAAGTGTGGCTGTGAATGGCATTTGAAAAGGGACATTAAAAATTTCTAAAAATGCAATTGGTAGGCTCAAAGCCAACCTCCCCCCTCCCACATGTGAGAAGAAGAGACATAGAACCTTCAGCAGAATTCATGATTGCCAGGCATTAAGCCCAGGTCCACGACCCTTTCCAGCCTCCTTCCTGGGTGGAGTGGAATGTGGAAAAGGCCTTTGAACCCTTCAAGAAAATTAAAATTGGTTTAAAATCATAATCCTTTTTACGTGGCATGGGCAAAGGCAGTCATAAAGTTTCAAATAAATGCATATCTGCAGACAAAGGACGTTAAAACTTTCAAGCAAATGCAAGTACCAGGTATAAAACACTTATCCCACATTGACAGTGAAGAGGGAATATTTGGTATTTAAATACTGGAACAAATATAACTATACTGTCAAGAGTTGGAAGTCTTTTGGTAGGTAGAAGATCAACACCTAGTGGACCCCATGCACATGCACGCAACCTGAGATGCCCAAATTTTGTAACAAAAGGCGAATTAAAGGTCGAGCAGGTTGAAGATGATCTAACAAGTGTCGTTGTACCGCAATGGGAAGTTGCACAATGATTACCCATCATGACCCAGTGACTGAATGGTGGGCTCGGTAGAAGGGAGTAGCTTAGGTGTGTTAAAGAGGTGACAAGTCAGAGGAAGATCGATGTTGGTCACTGATCCGCAATGAGAAATAGCTTGATGGTTACCCATCGCGACTCAATGACAAAGAAGAGCCAAGGTCCAGGGGGGTCTAGTGATGTTGAGGTTGCAGATAGGTGGTAGGTTAGGTGGTACCCAGGTGTACTCACGAGCGAACCAGAAGAAGACACATGGTAGGGTGCAGAAGGAAAAAATCAAATTTAAATATATAGTTTCAAACTATAGTAAAAATGCAAAATTTAAATAACTCATTTTTCCTAGCTGCATCCAAGAGGATAATGGTTGAGGGGTTATTTTTACCCAAATATTCAAGTACTATATGTCATTCGAAAGCTCTCAGAGTGAGGAATTCATTTCTGCAATCAATTTCAATAAATATCAAATATTTTGAGAGTAGTTTCCATTAGGATGATGCAAAGAATTTTTCATTTGGGGAAACAAGACACTTGGCAGTTTGTGATGCAGATCTGATATTTTTCCTCTTCTTCATTTTTTGAGTTTCTTCTTTTTTGGAAGGGTTCCAAAATTTTTGTGAGAGGGCTCCATAATTATGTGTTTCCAATTCTGAGTTTTTCTTCCAAGTTTGTATAGTGTAGTGCTTTCTTTCGGTAATGGAGTATAATTCTTCTTGTAGGTGTTTCTAGTTTCAGGTTTTACTTGTGTAAGTTATGAGTAGATTTCACACAAAATTGTCTCTCAATATGTATTTCTTTGTTACAAATTAAATCCTCAAGGAGGTTGGAATTTGTCATCGCAAGGAGAATGTTGTGATTGTTTGTAGGCATTCTTCAGTGAAGAGTTTAAATTTTGTAATCAATCATAAATAATGGAATATATATTCAAGATCTGATGATTTTATGAATGAGTTGAGTAATTCATTTATGTAAGGCATTAATGCAAGAATATTCAATGATGAAGACGGATTTGCAGTAGAAGTTTTCATTTACAGTTTGATGTATGACTCCATGCCCTTGGATAAGGAACTAGTCTTGTAGATTCTGGGGATTCTTAGAGATTTAAAAAATCAAATATCCATTTAGATTTATGTTTGCAGTTATAGTTTGTTACACCTATCTCATGATCCAGTTTAGTTGAGATGTCAATGTAGATTGAGCCCATCTGCAGTAACCTCCTTGTTGTTGAGCCTTATGAGATTCATCTGCTTTCTGTTGATGTTGTCATATGTGTGTAACAGGTCTAATTCTATGCATCCAAGGTACACCCACCTAGGTTTTGCAGAGCCTGAAGAGTAGACGGATTTAGATCATTGTCATGTTGTCCAAGTCCTAAAGTATTTCATAGATTGAAATTGGCTATTTCATAGATAAATCACAGGTGAACTTGGGTTACTCATTTTTTAGAACAACAAAAATGGTGACTCTGCTGGGGAAGAATGAACTGGTTAAGAATCTATGGTTAAGGAAAATTTTCTTAATATATAGTTGAGATTATCCCATCCGAGTCGCCAACAAAATGGTGACTCTATTGGGGAGAATGATGTAGAAATCTTGTCATGTCAAACCCATGAGTCTGGCTAAAATTCATTTGGGGAAGAATCTTAGAAGTTTAGAAATCTGAAAGTTACTTTCAGATTTGAAATTTGTTACCCTTATATTTTTGCTCATGCCTAAAGCCTTATAATCAAATTAAAATTAGTTATTGTTAATGTTTAAATGCTGAAGTTTTTATGGCCAAACTCCATGTCAGCTGGTAGATTTTAATTGTTTTATTTTTGGGTTACCCATATACCCAAACAATTAAATCTCAAGTCTTATGTGTCCTATGAAAAAATGATTTCTGGGTTATGCTCTACTAGGCCCATTTATTCTACAGTTAAAATTTCATGAAAAAATGGAGCCCTTAGAAAAAACATTATGTAGGTTTTTCTATGACAACCCAAAAGAACAATTGTCATTGAACTTGAACCTTAAACCTTTTCAAAATGTATAAAGTTTGGGTTCAAGTACAAAGTTCAAATTCAACTGGAGTGGGCTTTGTAATTTTTGTTTATTGAACTTGAACTTTGAACCTTTTTGGTTTAAGCTCGCAAGTTCAAGCGCGTAGGTTCAAAAGGTTCAAAGTTCAAATTTTGGGTTCATTGTAATTTTTGGTCTTTGAACTTGAACTTTGAACCTTCTTTCATTCAAAGTTCAAGGTTCAAAGGTTCAAGCACGCAGGTTCAACATTCAAAGGTTCAAGGTTTCAAAGGTCCAAATTCAGAGTTCAGAGATTCATTAGATGCAAGTGTAGAGTGATTTCAACAAGTTCAATAATCCAATAACATTGGTATGTCTAATGTTTGTAATTTTCAATGTAATCTATAACCACAAATTTTTTGAGACATAAAAAATCAGTCTCTTTGAGGGGGGAATAACAATAAATTGAACTATTGGATTTTGCTAAATTTTTAATATGTTTTAGGAAACATAGTTTTGTAAATTCTCACTAGAGTGATCAGAAAAATATTATCCAGGTCCAACATTATTTATCTATGAGTACAAGTCTATAAAAATTCTAAGATAAAAGATTTGAAGGTTTAAAAAAAAAAGTTATCAAGAAGAGGATAAAAGATAAAAGAAAAGATTAATTAATAATATTTTCAAGAATTGGTTATTGATAACTGAAAGTCTCTTTAAAAAAAGAGAGAGACTATATATATGGGGGAAAAAGAAAAGAAAGGGGCTAGAAAAACTATGTTTTTCGAGCAGCAGACAATATCCATTTTATTTTTCTATGAACTGTTTAAACTGAAATGACTAATTATCAATAAAATGTTATGGTGTGCAGTTTTTGAATCTGTGTGTTTAAAGATTAGCAATATTTATTGAGAAATCTTCTATGGGCATGATATCATTTTATGATTAGTTAGTTCTATGTTTTTTTTTTTCTGAGTTCATGGTTTCTATTAATTGTTAGCAGATTCATTTTGTATGGAGTTGTGCTAATCCCCCTTGTCTTGTGAGGCATGAGAGAGCATCGATTAGACATCAATACTGTTGTGCATTTGCTATGCTCTGAATTTAAAAAGTGAATGTGTGTGTGAATCAGAGTCCATGAGCTCCTATTTAATATTCAGTATATTTTCTTTGTTTCAGTTTGAAGACTTTTTTAAGTGTTGATGGATGAATCCTAAAGCCATTCCACGCTTTCTGGTAAAAAGTGTCAACATTTCATTTGTGTATTAAATCCATTGCAAATCATATGACGAGTTTCCCTCTAATGCAGAGGTTGGATTTTAATTAATTCATCCAATTGTTGGTAATTTGTTTCCTTTCATAAAGGGGTGTACAAGAGTTATATTTATGTTCAGAGAGAACAAATAAATTTCAAGAAAGGGACAAATCTGTTAACCAATAGATTTTTGGCGACTATGTTGGGGACTCAGAATCAAAGATTAGTGCATTTTGTTTCCTCAGATTTTTAGATTTATCTCTGTGTATGCAGGATTGGCGACTCTATTAAATCATCATGCAAAAGCAAAGGTTGCAAGATTGGGGAAATGACCAAATCCCACCATCTTGGAAATTCTTGAGATGGATGATCAAGTGCTGCATGACTTTTGGGATCGTTGCAAGGAAAGTATTTCTCATGTTGTAAAAACCAAACTAAGTATAACAGATGATCATGCATCTGTTCTTTTGTAGAGAAGTCTTTGTGTTAGATTCAAAGAGCTGAAAGAAAAGACAAGGCTACTGCAAGAACATAAAAAAAAGGTATCCCAATTGAAAGAAGAATTAAAATTTGATGATGATGAGGCTCCAGTTATCTCAGTTTAATCTCTCTCCTACAATTACCTTGTCATGAATGAGAGAGAAGTTTAGCAAGAAACAGTTCAGTCTCATGAAAGTCAGACAATGGCAAGTGAGAATAATCAAGACAACATTGGAGAACCTGCGAGCTTGAATGAAAAAAGTTTGTTGAGGTCTTTCTCTTACTTGGAAATAGAAACTTTTAGTATTGATAGTATGGAAAGTTATATTGTTCCAAAAAGTATAAAGGATGAAATTTTTTCAGATTTACATGCAACTAGAGTATGAAGCTTTCAATCTTATACATGAAGTTGATGAAAATGATTCTTTATGTTTAAAAGCTTGTGATGAGTCCTTAGTAGAATCATTTCATTTTGATAGTAAAGCAATACTATGTCTTCCTAATGAAGATTGTGTTAACAATAAGGTGGAATCTTGTCTTGGTAAAGATGTTTCCCATTCTGAAAAATTGATTGAAAAAGAAAATTCAGAAGTGAAACAAAATAATGGTCAAAATGATGAAGTGTTGTAGTACCAAGAACTATTGGCCGGTTTGGATAATACTTCATTTTGTGAAGAAGAGATCATAGAGAAATTCTTGTTATCCATTAAAGAAGGGGATTTCAAGGAGAAGGATTCGGATATTAATTTATTTCATGCATTAATTTTGGATAGGGAATTTGCAAATTTAATTTCAGTAAAAGATGTTGAAGTTTGACCCCATGCATGATGAAGTGTCTCTCTATTTCGAGATTTGTTCAAATGCTGAAAATTATTTTAAGAATGATGGTCTTAATAGTGGTGATTGTGAGAATGATGCAGCCTTTTCCCTACGAATTTCTGAGCATTACATTTTTCAGCCAGAAATAGAACATTATTTGAGAAGTACTATGCAGATGTTTCCAAAAAATTCAGAAGTTCATGATGAAACATGGCTTTCTGGGCATGAATGTGTGTTCAAAAAATTCCTACATACTATTAGTTTGGTGTTCAGAATTGAAGAAGTTGCTAGAAGAGAATGGTTTTGGGTTGCTTCATTTGAACACAAGCCATTTTTTTAGAAAGACTCCTTCTTCTCCCAGCCGATGGATGGTTTTGTGTAAGAATTTCTTGGCCCCAGTTCTCATGGTGGGATTTTCCTACTTGTATATTCTTGTAAATATTTTGTTGTGCTTAGTTTTGTTTGGGTTTTGGCTTGTTGGTTTTTCCCTGTTGCCCCTCCACCCTCTCTCCAAGCAGCTCCCAATGCTTTGTTTCTCCTTGACTCTGTTACCCAATGGATGTTAGACACTGATCTCTCCTAGAGACATTTTGGATTCTCCTAGTCCTGTACAGTCCTGGTCCCCAATCAGAGCCAATGTTACCCCTATATTCTTTATCACATCTAAATCCTTAGAATCAACTTAAAATTAGTTATTGTTAATGTTTTAATGCTAAAGTTTTTATGGTCAAACTCCATGTCGGCTAAGAGATTTTAATTGTTTTATTTTTAGGTTACCCATATACCCAAACAATTAAATTTCAAGTCTTATATTTTGAATGCAAAAATTATTTCTGGCTTATGCTCTACTAGGCCCATTTATTCTACAGTTAAAATTTTATAAGAAATCAAGCCCTCAGCAAAAAGTTATGCAAGTTTATCTATGGAAGCCCAAAAGAACAATTGTCCTTGAACTTGAACCTTCAACCTTTTCAAAAAGTTCAAAGTTCGGGTTCAAGTTCAAAGTTTGAATTTAACTGGAGTGGGATTTGTAATTTTTGTTAATTGAACTTGAACTTTGAACATTTTTGGTTCAAGCACACAGGTTCAAAAGGTTCAAAAGGTTCAAAGTTCAAATTTCGGGTTCATTGTAATTTTTGGTCTTTGAACTTGAGTTTTGAACTTTCTTTGGTTTAAGGTTCAAGGTTCAAAGGTTCAAGCGTGTAGGTTCAAGGTTCAAGGTTCGATTTCAAAGGTTCAAATTCCGAGTTCAGAGATTCATCAGATGCAAGTTTAGAGTGATTTCTACAAGTTCAATAATCCAATAACATTGGCATGTCTAATGTTTGTAATTTTCAATGTAATATGTAACCATGAATTTAATTAGACAAGAAAAATCAATCTCAGAGTGGGGGGAATAACTATCAATTGAATTGTTGGATCACATTGAATTTTTAATTTGTTTTAGAAAAACTAGTTTTGTAAATTCTCACCAGAGCAATCGGAAAAATATTATCGTAGTAAAAATTTATTTATATCTACGTACGGGTCTATAAAAATTCTAAGAAAAAAGATTTGAAGATTTAAAAAAAAAAGTTATTAGGAAGAGGATAAAAGATAAAAGAAAAGATTAATTAATAATATTTTCAAGAATCAGTTATTGATAACTGAAAATCTCTTTAAAAAAAGAGAGAGACTATATATATGGGGGAAAAAGAAAAGAAAGGGGTTGGAAAAACTATGATTTTTCAAGCAGCAAACAATATCCATTTTGTTTTTCTATGAACTATTTAAACTGGAATGACTGATTATCAATAAAATGTTATGGTGTGCAGTCTTTGAATCTATGTGTTTAAAGATTAGCAATCTTTCTTGAGAAATCTGCTATGGGCATGATATCATTTTATGATCAGTTAGTTCTATGTTTTTCTTTTACGAGTTCATGGTTTCTATTAATTGTTAGCAGATTCATTGTGTATGGAGTTGTGTTAATCCCCCTTGTCGTATGAGGCATAAGAGAGTATCGATTAGACGTCAATACTGGTGTACATTTTCTATGATTTGAATTTAAAAAGTGAATGTGTGTGTGAATTAGAGTCTGTGAGCTCCTATTTAATCTTTAGAATATTGTCATGCCCAACTTTTGGGCACGAACGGGAAATTTTTTTTTTTAAAATACTTAACTAATTAACGACTTACTTAATCAAAATGATGCAACTTAGTTTGGTCTTACTACATTTGTGTCGATCAGGTAATTAAATTTAATTTAGTAATGAAGATAACTGAGTTATCTATGAGCTAAAATTTCTCCCAAAAAGGAAATTCACTAAGCTTCATTAATAAATAATTAAAATCTCAAGAGTAACGATAAATCTCGAATTTAAACTTATTAAAATTTGCCTTATCTTTCTTAACCCTCTAAGATTCCTAAGTTTATTTATCCTCGTAATTTAAAACACCTTATTCGAAAGAAGCCCCCCATAATTTAAATTACCTTATAATCTTTTACTTAATTTGGCCCTCTTGGCCCTACAAGGTACTTAGAGGTTACACCTCTTTATTTTTTTAAAAATCTAATCCTCCTAGGTATTAAAATCCTTTTATAAAGTTTCTCCTACATCGATCAAATATTTAGAGGAAATATTCCCAACTTAATCACACATCTACACATTTATTTATAATTAATCTACTATTATAGGAGTATATATATATATATCTATACATATATATACATATATACCCATGTATTTATTCCCTTATTTGTTTTATCTAAGAATGTACCTCTAAATGGGAGTGGGGTTTTAAATTTTAATATATTAAGTTATCTCCCCCTTTTTTTTTAAATTCCCCCCCCCCCCTTATCTAACTCCCTCATTTTTTTAAAACCACACTAAGAACTTAATGCCTTTGCCCTAACCCAAAGTTAGGGTTAGGGCATGTGTGAATACCACCGTTCTTAACCCTATTTTTTTTTTATTTCCCCTAATATTTTGTTTTTCGTTTTGTGTTGTGTGTGTGTCGCGTGCAGGGTGTGAGGAGGAGTGTCGGCGGCCGAGCGAACAGTGCGCAGTGAGGGGGGAGCCGAGCGGTATTTCCAACCAACCCGGGCGTCATTGTTTAACTCCTAACACAGCATAGCGGGGAAATAAGGGGAGGTGGAGCAGAGGGGGAGAGGAAGCCGGCAGCGCGGCACCGCCGGCTGCGGACGGTGCCGCCGCAGGCTGGGGTGTCGCCGCCTGCAGTCTACGGGTGCCGCAGGCTGCGGCCGCCGCCGCCAGGTGCTGCGGCGCCCCCTGCGTCAAACCTTGCTCTTTTTTTTTGTGTAACATTTTTGCTATGATGTTTAAAACGGGGTTTAAAACCCTCGACGCTTATGCTATGGTTTTACATGTTTTTTTTTTTTAAATTTAAATGCCAATCTATATATTAATATATATATATATATATTTATATATATATATATATTTATATATATATATATATTTATATATATATATATATATATTTATATATATATATATATACATGTATGGATGTATATATATATATAAATATATATTTATATTTATATATATATATGTGTAGATATATGTTTTTAAATGGTTTGATTACCAGATCTCTTTTTTCTGTAAATTAATATTATCAGGGCTGTGAATATTTTTTTTTTTGTGTAAATCAGATTCTTAAAATGATACTTAGTGTTTTAAAAATGTATATAAATATATATATATATATATATCTGCATATATATATATATATATATATATATATATATATATATATATATATATATATATATATATATATATATATATATATATATATATATATATATATATATATATATATATATATATATATGGTTATTTGTCACTCAAATAGGCATACATTTTTTTTTGTTTTTAAACAGCATATCAGAATGAGAGTTAAAGAGATAAAATGTTTAAATGAGTATTCACATACATAAATACATATATGTATTTTGCTATTTGCTCTTTATTTTTACCCCTTTTTTTTTAAACTATAACTCAAATAGACCTTTTGTGGGTATAATATGAATTAACAGCAAAATGCATTTAAGGATTTCCTAACCTACATTATTTTTCCTTGTAACAAAATACTAAACTAAATGCTAAGTCTAAATACAAGAAATAAACTTTTAAATAATTTCTTTTGCTGCAATAAATGGCAAAATAATGGACTGTTTTATTAAATTTACAGCAACATAGTTTCCTTTACTTGCAGAATACAAGAAAATAAATGCTTTTCTTCTCTTTCCTTTGAAAATCATGAAATTCTACATGCAATCTAATGCATTACTCTCTTCATTTGCAAACTAAGTAAAGACATTATAATTTTCTCTAGCAAAGTAGATGCAACATAATGAAGGGTACAAAATAAACATAAATACAAAGATTTTGGCAACAAAACATTTGCATTTTCCTTTCCATGGAATAGGAATACATTGCCTTACTTAATGGAAAAATAAATGTATCATTGACTAACTTTTTCTTTTACATGCTAACATGGAATACACAATCCTCTTTTCTTGTAAATAACACAATCTAGCTCTTTTTTTTCTTCCCCTTTTCCAAACTCCCAAAAAGAATACATTGTCTTAATAACTCTTTCTGCAACAAAAAACAGCGACATGGTCCTTTAATCCTTCCTTTCCCATTCCCATGCAACCTGCAATATAACACATTTTTGACCATGGGAAGCTCACCTCCCAGCCTAGGCTTACTAGAAGCCACCCCCGAGCTTGGAGAACCAAGCACTAGACGGGTTACAAGCAAGCAACTCCACAACAAACATAGGAAGACACTTACATTCAAATTTTCCCTTCCCCAAGATACACATTCACCACTTTCATGGTGACTCTTCCATGGGTGGAAGTGGACCAAGTACCAATGGGGAGAATGCATGCCAAAACAATACAACATAAGCCACCTCATGGCAATACAAATGCAACCAAAAATACTTCCACAATCCTTATGCCCCCCAAAAGGCTCAAGGCCATATTTACTCCCCTTATGACCCCCAAATGCATACACAAGGCTATGCATCAAGGGTCACCAAGGACACCCTTGAGAACACTCTCCATAAGGAGAGCCTCTCAGCCATGGCTGTCATACTCCTTCCACCCCAAGATCTTCCTATCCTCCCAAGAGTAGGAGATCTTGGACACTCCCAAATCAACAAGAACACAAAACCAAAACACATAGAAAAGAAAACTACACATTCTTAACTTCAACAAAGAAAACTTCATAAAACACATTCTTTACAAGCAACTCTTTTCTTTTACAAACAACATAAACTAACACTTACAACATAACAAGAGGAGGTAAGAAGTAACCAACCTTATTCTGCCAATAGGTTTGCTAAATTAGTTGGGGATGAGCTGCCCAATTCCACACTAACTTTCTCCAAATTCCCACCAAAAGTGCTAAATCTCCTACTAACTTTTTCAAAACAAGCAAAATCTCCAAGAATGGAGAGTGGGTGATTACTCACTAAGTTTCCAAATTCCTGCCTAAGAAGGCCTCTCACACACTTCCCAACCCCTTGGGTGAGGTGTGAGTTCCCATTGGTTGCCCTTCCCAAACTCTTACACATTACCAAAATTGGAAAGGGAAAAGGTGGAAGAAGATGGGGAAGAGAGTTTAACTTCTAAAGGGAAGGTTCTCTATCCTAGGAAGAACTTTCTAAGTTGAATTTTCGTTCATCTTGGAAACACCACTTTTTGAAGTGACTAAATAGTCACATGGGAGAAGCCACATGTTTCAAATTACCCCTAACCGATAGGTATACCCTTTGGACCTTTTGAAAAGCCTAAAAATTTACCCTAGGAGTCCATTAAACCCTTGGGAAACCCAACTGAAGTTTACCTACGGGTCAAGCTTGAGTTGACCACTCCCAAGACTCCCTACCCAAGGCAAGGTTGGGACCACACTCATGTTTTTGAATGGCTTTGGTAGAAACAAAACTCCCTCCAAGAGACAAGTCAAAATAAATGACACTAATCAGCACGTGTCAAGTGACACAATAAAAATACAATATAAAAATCACACATGGAATTTGTCTCTTGTAGGATTACACATATACATATAATTTAATTTTAACACTCAAGAATTATACACTTCACAAATAAAACACATTACAATGGGGTGTTGTCTCTCCAAATAGACAACTCCCGGCTTAACAATCGCACCTTGGTCTAGGCTTGGTTCTCCATATAAATTCCATGGTCACATGGATAATTTTCCTGCGCATCTCAATTAACACATTAGTAATTCCAAATAATCACATTTATACATAATCAAATACATGGATTCCATTGCACATCAAACACTCATACATTTGGCAACAATAATTCAATATCTCATTTGTTTCAAATTCAATTTCACATAAGCAATTAACATAATTTCCCAAAATTGAACCATTCATAAATATGCATCATTTTTCTATCATCAAAATAAAATCCTGCAAATTTCCAATAATGACATTTACCATCATAATGTAATTCTATTCTAGTAACATATCTAAAGTTTCATAATCATCATGCATGAAATAAAACATCATCATATGTCAGTGTGATCCAAATCATGGAATCATATAAGTTTTAAGTCCATAAAGCATAAAATAAAGCATCCATAATAGTCTCAATATGCAAATAACTGAAAATGTCAAACTGAATTGGGGTAGGGCCTCACACCCTCCCCCTCTAGGCATGAAATTCCTCGTGGAGTTCATCAAAAAGGTGGGGGTACTGTGATCTCATAAGTGTTGCATCCTCCCATGAGGCTGTGACCTCATCATAGCAATCCCACTAGACTCTAACCTGGTCTAGCTCTCGCCCTCGAAGGCTCAGCGTCCGGCGTGCCAAAATGCGAATGGGCTCCAAAGCTAGCTGCCCGTCCGACTCCACCTGCAAGGCATCCTAATCTAGAATATGAGACTCATCATAGATATACTACCTCAAAACTGAAACATGAAACACATCGTGGATGCGTGACAGGCTAGGTGGCAATGCTAAGCGGTAGGCAACTGGCCCTATCCTCTCAAGGATCTCAAATGGTCCTACAAATCGAGGTGCGAGCTTAGAACCCTTTCCATAACGGATTGGACTCTTATGTGGTCGCACTCTCAAGAAGACTCTGTCTCCAACTGAGTAGCTACGATCAACCCTCTTTGCATCTGCATATTTCTTCTGTCTATCCTGTGCCTCTCTAAGACGCTGCCTAATCAAATCCACCTGCTGCTCCATATCCTGAACTATCTCTGGACCAATAGCAACTCTGTCCTCTATGCGGTCCCAACTCAATGGTGTCCTACAAGGCCTGCCATATAATGCCTGATAGGGTGGCATCCCCAAGGACGTGTGATGCCCATTGTTATAGGCAAACTCCACTAAGGGAAGATACTCTTCCCATCTGGTCTGGTGATCCATGACATACATGCGAAGCATATCCTCTAACACCTGATTAACTCTCTCTGTCTGGCCATCCGTCTCCGGATGATAGGCTGTACTGAAATTGAGCTTGGTACCCATAGCTACCTGTAATGCCTTCCAAAAAGAAGAAGTGAAGAGGGAATCCCTGTCGGAAATGATCTTACGTGGAACACCATGAAGTCTGACAATGTCTCGCAAAAACACCTGTGCTACTGCTGGTGCTGTGAAGGTGGTACGAACTGGTGAAAAGTGAGCCACTTTGGTCAACTTGTCAACCGTCACCAAGATGGCATCATGGCGGCGGGATGACATAGGGAGACCAATGATGAAATCCATAGATATAGTGTCCCACTTCCACTCTGGTATAGCATGAGATTGGAGCAACCCACCTGGATGGCGGTGCTCCGCCTTAACTCTCTGACACTCAAGGCATCGGGCTACCAACTTGGCAATAAGCTGTCACATTCCTGGCCAATGATATAGTTCTCTCAAGTCTACATGCAACTTCTTGACACCGGGATGCGCTGCATAAGGAGCTCTATGTGCCTCTGTGATAATGAACTCCCGCAATCCCCCGGAAGAAGGTACATAGATGCGCCCTCTATGGCATAATAAACCATCGGGCTCTAAGGAATAATCCACATATTTCCCTTCTACAGTTTCCTGAGATCGAATAGCCTGGCAAACCTCTAAATACCATCTGTCCTCTGGCAATCCCTGCATGATCCGATCTCTCAAATCCGTGCTCATAGACATGGTGTATACCTCGTGACGTCTCCTACTCAAAGCATCTGCAACTACATTTTCTTTCCCTTTGATGTAGTGAACGTCAAAATCATACTCACACAAGAATTCCATCCATCTCCTCTGACGTGCATTAAGATTCGGCTGAGTAAATATGTACTGAAGGCTCTGATGGTCTGAGTGCAACTCAAAGTGATGACCCAAAAGGGAATGTCTCCATCTCACAAGTGCATGCACTACGGCTGCAAGCTCAAGGTCATGAGTAGGGTAATTAAGCTCGTGAGTCTTGAGTTTCCTAGACTCAAAAGCTATAGCTCTGCCATTCTGCATAAGTACTGCTCCTAAGCCCTCTAGGGAAGCATCCATGCAAACCATGAAATCAGCTAAAGGATCTGGTACTACAAGGATAGGTGCGGTAGTAAGTGCCTTTTTAAGTTCCTGAAAGGCCTTCTCGCACTTCTCTGTCCATTCAAACTTCTTCCCTTTGCGCTGAAGAGAAGTGATAGGATGAGCAATTCTAGAGAATCCCTCGGCAAAACGTCGGTAATATCCTGCTAAGCCCATGAAGCTCCTGACCTCTGTCACACTGGTAGGTGCTGGCCAATCCATAATGGCTCTGATCTTTGATGGGTCTACTGAGATCCCATCACCGGATATAACATGACCAAGGTACTTGATCTCAGTTCTAAAGAAAGCACACTTCGACAAACTGCTATACAACTGATTTTCCCTCAAACACTGCAAAACCTGTCTCAAGTGCTCCTCATGTTCCTCCTCATTCCGTGAATATATCAAAATGTCGTCGAGAAACACAATCACAAAGCGGTCGAGAAATGTACGGAATACTCCATTCATGAGACTCATAAAAACTGCTGGGGCGTTTGTAAGACCGAACGGGACCACGGTGAACTCATAGTGGCCATATCTAGTGCGAAATGCGGTCTTGTGGATATCACTTTCCACTATCCTCAACTGATGGTACCCTGACTTTAGATCAATCTTGGAAAATACTTTGGCACCTTAAAGTTGGTCAAACAAATCGTCGATCCTAGGCAATGGATATCGGTTCTTGATGGTTACTTTGTTCAACTGACGGTAGTCCATGCATAATCGGAGAGATCCATCCTTCTTCTTCACGAAGATGACTGGTGCACCCCAAGGGGATACACTAGGGTGAATGTGGCCCTTCTCTAGGAGTTCCTCAAGCTGAATCTTGAGCTCATTAAGCTCATTTGTGGTCATTCTATATGGTGCTCTTGAAATTGGTTCGGCTCCTGGAACAAGGTCTATATGAAAATCAATCTCTCTACGGGGCGGCATACTCGGTAACTCTGAAGGAAATACATCTGAAAATTCCCTAAGGATAGGATGGTCATCAATGGATGGTTCCTTTTCCTCTTCTTCTTCTCTATCACTAATGGTGATGGCAAATAACTGACATCCCTTTCGCATGCTCCGCTTAAGCTGCATGGCGGAGATCATACGAAGAGACACGGGTCTCTGAATTCCAGTGATCACTATAGGAGAGCCATGATCATCCTCACACTCGATCTTGTTCAGGCGACAATCCATCTTGGCTCTGTGGGCATAAAGCCAATCCATGCCAAGTACAACACCATATGATCCGAGTGGTGTAACTCTAAGGTCTACTAAGGTGGTGGTATTGCCAATCTGAAGCTGACATCCCTTAACCTCTGATTCCACTGACACTCTAGCCCCTGAAGCTAATTCCACTTCCCAACTGACCTCTTGCCTAATTGCCACTAGCCCGCAACGCTCCACAACCCATGGAGATATAAAAGAATCAGTAGCTCCTGAATCAAATAATATAGATACACTGCTACCTCTGATCATACCTGCTACCTCAATAACCGTGGCCTGATGCTCTGCCTGGCGGTTGTCTACCGCTACGAAGACTCTGTGGGACTTGCCCATGTCCCCAACCATCGGCTCTGATGCTGCCATCCTCTGATTTCCTGCCATCTGACCCTAAGGACCCTCTCTCGCCATGTGTCCCATGGCCCCACATGTGAAGCAAGGGCCTCGTGCCTAAAACTGTACTCCTTGTGGTCTGGAGAAAGACTGTCCCCCTGTCCTACTAGAACCACTGTACCCACCTCTAGAGGACTGCTGAGTCCTAGCCGGAGGTGTGTAAGGAGCCTGAGATCTCTGATCTCGCCTCTGACCCTGTGACTGCCACTGCTTGGGCTTTGTGCCCTGCTGATTCTGCGGAGGCTTTTGCCTCTGGTTTTGCTGTGACTGTTGTGGAGGAAGGGGTTTGGAGAACCCCGATGAGTGCCTGTTGTTACCTTTCCAATGGGGTTTCTGAAACCCATAAGTCTGTGGTGAAGGGTTACGGTTCTGAAACTAATCCTTCGAGTCATGTGGTCTGGCCTGAATCTCCTCGGCTATCAAAGCCTTCTCCACGGCAACCCAGAGGCTCCCTGGAGCGGCCATTCTCACTGGTCCTACTATGCCGAAATTCAATCCTCTGATAAATCGGTTGACGAGAAGCTTTTCATCTTTTAGGTAGTCTACATAAGGTAATAGTTCAAAGAACTTGTTCTCGTACTGTGTCACTGTAAGACCCTTCTGCTGGAGGTCATGAAACTCATCCACCCTACGCTGTCTGAAATGCTCTGATAAATACCTCTCCCTGAATCTCTCTGTGAAAATCTCCCAAGTGAGGGTCTCTATCTCTAAGCCACACTTATATTCTTCCTGTCTCCACCATGTGGAGGCTGTTCCTCGCAATAGGTGAACCGCTGCACATGCTTTTAGATTGCTCTCATAAGAGTGCAATGCAAAGCACCTATCCAGGCTTAAAAGCCATGCCTCTGCCTCTACCCCGTCGGTAGATCCCCCAAATGATGGTGGCTGAAGATGCATAACCTCTCTGATTAGGTCCCCTGGATCTCTACGTGCCCTCTCAATATACACTGGTGCTACGACTGGAGGTGGTGCTAGTAGGTGAATAGGTTTGGGCTCATGCACAGCCTGACTCTCTATGGGATTAGGAGGTGGACTCCTACTCCGTTCCCGTTCTACTGTTCTATGACTTCCTGAGTTCTGGTTCTCAACATTATGATCTACTGCTAGAAGCCTATCCTGTACTAGTCCAATCAGGTTCTGAAGAGCTACCAAGATGTCTCGGTTTGGGTCAACTGATTGCTCGGGAGGAGCTACTGGGTTCACTTCCTAAACCGATTCCTCCCTAATGACCTCTTCACGTGCCATGGGTGCACGCCTAGGGCCTCTACCATGTTTGCGAGCTTGTCGCGTAGTTGGAGGCATCCTTTTTAAGAAAATAAAATAAAATGAAATAAATAACTATTTTAAGAGAAAATATTTTAGCTAGTTTTAAAAATAAAATTAAATACAATTTAATTAATTAAATAATTATAGCGAAACGTAATGGAGTAAGGTTCCTAGTGTTGGCAACCTGGCTCTGATACCAAAATGTCATGCCCAACTTTTGGGCACGAACGGGAAATTTTTTTTTTTAAAATACTTAACTAATTAACGACTTACTTAATCAAAATGATGCAACTTAGTTTGGTCTTACTACATTTGTGTCGATCAGGTAATTAAATTTAATTTAGTAATGAAGATAACTGAGTTATCTATGAGATAAAATTTCTCCCAAAAAGGAAATTCACTAAGCTTCATTAATAAATAATTAAAATCTCAAGAGTAACGATAAATCTCGAATTTAAACTTATTAAAATTTGCCTTATCTTTCTTAACCCTCTAAGATTCCTAAGTTTATTTATCCTCGTAATTTAAAACACCTTATTCGAAAGAAGCCCCCCATAATTTAAATTACCTTATAATCTTTTACTTAATTTGGCCCTCTTGGCCCTACAAGGTACTTAGAGGTTACACCTCTTTATTTTTTTAAAAATCTAATCCTCCTAGGTATTAAAATCCTTTTATAAAGTTTCCTCTACATCGATCAAATATTTAGAGGAAATATTCCCAACTTAATCACACATCTACACATTTATTTATAATTAATCTACTATTATAGGAGTATATATATATATATATATCTATACATATATATACATATATACCCATGTATTTATTCCCTTATTTGTTTTATCTAAGAATGTACCTCTAAATGAGAGTGGGGTTTTAAATTTTATTATATTAAGTTATCTTCCCCTTTTTTTTAAAATTTCCCCCCCCCCTTATCTAACTCCCTCATTTTTTTAAAACAACACTAAGAACTTAATGCATTTGCCCTAACCCGAAGTTAGAGTTAGGGCGTGTGTGAATACCACCGTTCTTAACCCTATTTTTTTTTTTATTTCCCCTAATATTTTGTTTTTCGTTGTGTTGTGTGTGTGTTGCATGCAGGGTGTGAGGAGGAGTGTCGGCGGCCGAGCGAACAGTGCGCAGTGAGGGGGGAGCCGAGCGGTATTTCCAACCAACCCGGGCATCATTGTTTAACTCCTAACACAGCATAGCGGGGAAATAAGGGGAGGCGGAGCGGAGGGGGAGAGGGAGCCGGCAGCGCAGCACCACCGGCTGCGGACGGCGCCGCCGCAGGCTGCGGCTCCCGCAGGTTGGGGCGTCGCCGCCCGCAGTCTGCGGGTGCCGCAGGCTGCGGCCGCCGCCGCCGGGTGCTGTGACGCCCCCTGCGTCAAACCTTGCTCTTTTTTTTTGTGTAACGTTTTTGCTATGATGTTTAAAACAGGGTTTAAAACCCTCGACGCTTATGCTATGGTTTTACATGTTTTTTTTTTTTTAAAATTTAAATGCCAATCTATATATATATATATATATATATACACACACATGTATGGATGTATATATATATATATAAATATATATTTATATTTATATATATATATGTGTAGATATATGTTTTTAAATGGTTTGATTACCAGATCTCTTTTTTCTGTAAATTAATATTATCAGGGCTGTGAATATTTTTTTTTTTGTGTAAATCAGATTCTTAAAATGATACTTAGTGTTTTAAAAATGTATATAAATATATATATATATATATATATATATATATATATATATATATATATATATATATATATGTATATCTATATATATATATATATATATATATATATATATATATATATATATATATATATATATATATGGTTATTTGTCACTCAAATAGGCATACATTTTTTTTTGTTTTTAAATAGCATATCAGAATGATAGTTAAAGAGATAAAATGTTTAAATGAGTATTCACATACATAAATACATATATGTATTTTGCTATTTGCTCTTTATTTTTACCCCTTTTTTTTTAAACTATAACTCAAATAGACCTTTTGTGGGTATAATATGAATTAACAGCAAAATGCATTTAAGGATTTCCTAACCTACATTATTTTTCCTTGTAACAAAATACTAAACTAAATGCTAAGTCTAAATACAAGAAATAAACTTTTAAATAATTTCTTTTGCTGCAATAAATGGCAAAATAATGGACTGTTTTATTAAATTTACAGCAACATAGTTTCCTTTACTTGCAGAATACAAGAAAATAAATGCTTTTCTTCTCTTTCCTTTGAAAATCATGAAATTCTACATGCAATCTAATGCATTACTCTCTTCATTTGCAAACTAAGTAAAGACATTATAATTTTCTCTAGCAAAGTAGATGCAACATAATGAAGGGTATAAAATAAACATAAATACAAAGATTTTGGCAACAAAACATTTGCATTTTCCTTTCCCTGGAATAGGAATACATTGCCTTACTTAATGGAAAAATAAATGTATCATTGACTAACTTTTTCTTTTACATGCTAACATGGAATACACAATCCTCTTTTCTTGTAAATAACACAATCTAGCTCTCTTTTTTCTTCCCCTTTTCCAAACTCCCAAAAAGAATACATTGTCTTAATAACTCTTTCTGCAACAAAAAACAGCAACATGGTCCTTTAATCCTTCCTTTCCCATTCCCATGCAACCTGCAATATAACACATTTTTGACCATGGGAAGCTCATCTCCCAGCCTAGGCTTACTAGAAGCCACCCCCGAGCTTGGAGAACCAAGCACTAGACGGGTTACAAGCAAGCAACTCCACAACAAACATAGGAAGACACTTACATTCAAATTTTCCCTTCCCCAAGCTACACATTCACCACTTTCATGGTGACTCTTCCATGGGTGGAAGTGGACCAAGTACCAATGGGGAGAATGCATGCCAAAACAATACAACATAAGCCACCTCATGGCAATACAAATGCAACCAAAAATACTTCCACAATCCTTATGCCCCCCAAAAGGCTCAAGGCCATATTTACTCCCCTTATGACCCCCAAATGCATACACAAGGCTATGCATCAAGGGTCACCAAGGACACCCTTGAGAACACTCTCCATAAGGAGAGCCTCTCAGCCATGGCTGTCATACTCCTTCCACCCCAAGATCTTCCTATCCTCCCAAGAGTAGGAGATCTTGGACACTCCCAAATCAACAAGAACACAAAACCAAAACACATAGAAAAGAAAACTACACATTCTTAACTTCAACAAAGAAAACTTCATAAAACACATTCTTTAAAAGCAACTCTTTTCTTTTACAAACAACATAAACTAACACTTACAACATAACAAGAGGAGGTAAGAAGTAACCAACCTTATTCTGCCAATAGGTTTGCTAAATTAATTGGGGATGAGCTGCCCAATTCCACACTAACTTTCTCCAAATTCCCACCAAAAGCGCTAAATCTCCTACTAACTTTTTCAAAACAAGCAAAATCTCCAAGAATGGAGAGTGGGTGATTACTCACTAAGTTTCCAAATTCCTGCCTAAAAAGGCCTCTCACACACTTCCCAACCCCTTGGGTGAGGTGTGTGTTCCCATTGGTTGCCCTTCCCAAACTCTTACACATTACCAAAATTGGAAAGGGAAAAGGTGGAAGAAGATGGGGAAGAGAGTTTAACTTCTAAAGGGAAGGTTCTCTATCCTAGGAAGAACTTTCTAAGTTGAATTTTCGTTCATCTTGGAAACACCACTTTTTGAAGTGACTAAATAGTCACATGGGAGAAGGCACATGTTTCAAATTACCCCTAACCGATAGGTATACCCTTTGGACCTTTTGAAAAGCCTAAAAACTTACCCTAGGAGTCCATTAAACCCTTGGGAAACCCAACTGAAGTTTACTACGGGTCAAGCTTGAGTTGACCACTCCCAAGACTCCCTACCCAAGGCAAGGTTGGGACCACACTCATGTTTTTGAATGGCTTTGGTAGAAACAAAACTCCCTCCAAGAGACAAGTCAAAATAAATGACACTAATCAGCACATGTGTCAAGTGACACAATAAAAATACAATATAAAAATCACACATGGAATTTGTCTCTTGTAGGATTACACATATACATATAATTTAATTTTAACACTCAAGCATTATACACTTCACAAATAAAACACATTACAATGGGGTGTTGTCTCTCCAAATAGACAACTCCCGGCTTAACAATCGCACCTTGGTCTAGGCTTGGTTCTCCATATAAATTCCATGGTCACATGGATAATTTTCCTGCGCATCTCAATTAACACATTAGTAATTCCAAATAATCACATTTATACATAATCAAATACATGGATTCCATTGCACATCAAACACTCATACATTTGGCAACAATAATTCAATATCTCATTTGTTTCAAATTCAATTTCACATAAGCAATTAACATAATTTCCCAAAATTGAACCATTCATAAATATGCATCATTTTTCTATCATCAAAATAAAATCCTGCAAATTTCCAATAATGACATTTACCATCATAATGTAATTCTATTCTAGTAACATATCTAAAGTTTCATAATCATCATGCATGAAATAAAACATCATCATATGTCAGTGTGATCCAAATCATGGAATCATATAAGTTCTAAGTCCATAAAGCATAAAATAAAGCATCCATAATAGTCTCAATATGCAAATAACTAAAAATGTCAAACTGAATCGAGGTAGGGCCTCACAAATATTTTCTTTGTTTCAGTTTGAAGGCATCCTTTAGTGTTGATGGATGAATGCTAAAGCCTTTCCACACATTCTGGTAAAAAGTGTGAACATTTCATTTATGTATTAAATTCATTGTAAATCATATGAGGAGTTGTCCTCTAATGCAGAGGTTGGATTTCAATTAATTCATCCATCAGTTGGTAATTTGTTTCATTTCATAAAGGGGCATGCAAGAGTTATATTTTTGTTCAGAGAGAACAAATAAATTTGAGGAAAGGACAAATCTATTAACCAACAAAAGTGTATATCCTGGATAGTTTTGTTGCCATAAAATTTGAAAAATATTATGTGACTCTGCTGTGTGGTGTGACCCAGAAATTTGAAAGTGTTTCAGAGTGAAGATCAATGGTTAAATTTTATTCCTCCTCAGGGAAGTGGCGACTCTGTAAGAACGAACCTGAGATTTGGAGGTGCTCTTCAAATTTTTAGTTAGAAGTGAAGTGAGCAGAAGAAGAATTATTTTACCAGGTATTCCTCATTGTTGAGATTATTATTTGTTCCTTATTAGGTGAAAAAGTCACCATTAAAAGGATTAGAAGACTGCACTTTATGTACTTCTCATTTTGAAAAAAAATCAGTTAAGAGATGGGAGAACTATGTGGTTCAGTGATAACTTTAAGAAAACCCCCCTCAAAGAAAGATATAAAATATTGGCTAATTTTTATTTATTTTGCATAAAAATAATAGTTTTTATTGACGAATCTTTCATTTTTTAAAAGAAAAATATTAATTTTATTAGTGAATTTTTTTACATCAAAATTTTTTGGTAGAAAATCTTGGTGAATCTTAGAAAATAACACAAGTATGCATTAATTACTATTGCAAATAATTTCATTTAAAAAAATAAATTCTTATAGAAAAGTAGATGCTTAAGGTGGAAATCATTAATGAGTTTAAAGGGTAAACACTAAGTTATTTAGTTACTAGCATTAATTTAAATTAATTTAATAGCCCTCTTTGTATTTCATCAAATAAAATGTACTTAAAATTTTTAATACTCATGGGGCCCAAAATTGTTTTTATACCATTGATTTCCATCGAGGCCAACAATTGAAAAGAAACTCAACTCCCATGAGCATTACAATTTGTAGGTACAGTTTACCTCATAGAATGCAATGATGGTCATTAGATTATATTTTGAATCAGTGGTGGCAACTAAAGATTGTTGGTAGAACCCTATAGTAACTAATAATTATGATGTATTATTGGCGAATTAATTTTATTTTTTTACAATAAATAATTAAGTTTTGGCAAATTTGATCCAACCATGTATGATGATGTATCAAATATTCTAGCAAAGCTTTGAGTTCAAAAATTTAATAAAATAAATTCTCTAGCGATTTAAATAAGACTGAAATAATTTGTTTTTAAAATGTAGTGATTTAGGTTACCTTAAAACTTGAACTATTAGCCAAATTTTGATTTCCAAATTTTAAAAAATAGCCAATTGGTGAATATTAGCCACTAAAAAAATCACTGATGTGGTTGTGAAGTTAATTACTGCATATGTTTTGCAAAGAGTTTGTAAAACAGTAAGATTCATTGTCCAAGTAATGGCTTAGTAGATGTTAGAAATTTGATGGATCTAGATGTGGTTCCTAGATCTAAAAATCCTTTGTCAAATCTGAAAGAAATTGATAGGGAAATTGAAAAATGTCTTCAAAGAATCCAAGATAAATTCATCTTATTTTTAAGAAAGAAAGTAGGGAAAATAAAAGAAGAATCATCATATGTCTTTTATGAAAGATTTAAAGCTGCAATAAATGAGCTTCCAGCTGATGTTAGACTCCATGAGTCCGTTTGGATTGAGTTATTCTTAGAGCTTGATGAGCCTGACTCAATTAATTGGTTTATAGCCTTGAGAGAAGAAAGTGTTGCACATATTAAAGAATGAATAGATGAGATTGAAGTGACTAAATCTAAAAATGCACATATTATTGAGTATAGTGATGGAGAGGAATCTGTGAGTGGAGATATCTCTTATGATGTTGAAGATGACTCTTACTCTCAGCATGACAGTGCAGATGTGTATTCAGAGCAAGAATAAAATTATGAGAACATAATTTGTTGTTCTAACAATCATGAGTCTATTGAGGTTCCAGATTTGAATAATATAGATCACCATGTTGTTAATTTCAATCCATAAAGTGTTTGCAACCAAGGTTATGAAACTATGTTGCAAGATATAGCAACACTTTATGATCAGCATGATAAAGGTTATGATGCAGATGCAAGTTGTTGTAATGATAAAATAAATATGCATAAATACATGAGCATGAAAGATCTAATGCCTGCATTAGATTCGGACAATGTTTATAGCACAGAAGATGAAGCCAAGGAAAATGAAAATGAAGGAGAAGGTTCACTAAGTAGTGAACAAATCTCAGAACTCTTAGTTGTTGATCTTCAAAGTTATGCATCCAAAAAGGTTCCCAATCTCTCATACCCAATCGGTATATATTTTGATACTGATGATGTTTTTGAGGGTGTGAAGTATGATACATATGTTGTTGATTCTTTCCCTATATTTGATTTGAGTTGTAGACAAGATGAAAATGCATATATGATTGATAAGTGTGATGATGTAGATTCATATGTTGATATGAACTCGGAATTTGATATGCATTGTATGGATCTTGCTTTTAAAAGGAATGACAAATCTAAAGTAATTTTCCCAGAATTGCAAGTGATGAATGAACCATTGAAAAATGATGATCATGTGTTTTTACTTGTGCATAATGCTCATGAAAATTGTGATCAGCAAGATGAAGTGCAGTCATTTTATGAGGAAATGTTTCTTTCTAGTTTGCAAACCAATGTTATGGATGAGATTTTTTTCCTTTTGAGAAAACTAGTGATCAAGATGTGCCTAATGTTCCTAGCTTTTAGAGGGAGTTGAATTACTTTTCTTTTCATCTAGGAAATAATTGTAAAGAGTATGCCATTCTTATGTCATATACTGATTAGCACTTTCAGCGTTTGTTTGATTTCCAATTGTTTGGTGATTACTAGTATGCTGATTTTTCTTTGTATGATATGCTGATTAGAAGTGGAAGTGTTATTGATCAGGTAGATGATAATGAAAATTCCATCTTACCTTCAGTTTATGGAAATGAGAATCATGTATTTGATAGAGGTAAGCATAGATTTTAGTTTTGATGGCTCAGGGCCATTTGTAAATAATATCTATATTGTATAGTTGCTTTGCTTCAGTTGTGTGGTTTTCTATAAGGAGCGCCGCTATTTGGGTAGAATAAGGAACCCCTATTTTTTGAGAAGAAGAGAAGTGATATGTTTTTGGGTGGTCTGCATAACCAAAGTTTCTAGATTCTTGTGTTGATCTTGCAATCAACCATCCCCAGTTAGAGCCACTATTGAGACTCATAAATTTGATTGAATTCGAGAGGCCCATTTCAAAATTTTGCTCTTGCACTTTCAAATGACCACCTAATGAGTCAACTTGATAGGCGTATTTTGAAGAAGTGTAAAATGAAGCCAGTTGATTATCAAGGGGTAAGGATTGGGAAATGTATCCTACATATTTCAATTAGCCTATGCAGTGTTCTACAACTTTCAGATTTAAGTTTAGAGCAATTTGTCAAGTACCCATTTCAAGGGGTAAGCTGAAAGTTGTTCATAGGTGCAAATGCAGATTTTACCAAGTGGCCTCCTTTGAGGCTTTTCATTTTATGATCAGTTCATCGTCATGTTAAAATTCAAAGTGAATTATATTGTATGCATATAGGTGAGTCCACATGCCAAATTTAAAGTCCCTATGAATTCATTTGCTTAGTTTGGTAAGCCCAATCCATTTGCAATTTGAATTGTTTGCATAAGTCCCTTTTTTAATAGCTAGTTAGAGCACCACTTTGCATTTGTAAAAGATGCCCAGATGAATGTCATGTTAGAATATTTATTCCAGGTTATTGCTAGTATGAAATACAAGCTATATCCTCGGTTTGAAGCTCCTACCAATCCGTTTGATAAGTTTTCCAAGATGTTTTCTTGAGCCATTTTTTTTAGCTTTTTGCACTTTCATTGTTGCATCTGTTAAAGTGGCTATTGACATGACCTCACCATTTTCACCTTATTAGTTTCCTAGTCGAATTGAATGTTCTACAGTCTTCTTTATACTTCAAAGTATCTATGCCTTAGATTTGGGGGTCTACGAAGATTATTTGATATTTTTGGTAAAGTCATTTTGTGGTCCCTACACATTGATTTTATCAGTTTCATTTGTTGACAGTCATTTAATCAACTTTGTGCATTAATATTTTACCACCTGAGATTCGTCATGAGGAGTGGTTTCATAGAGTGAATGTCAGTATATCAGACAGTATGTCTTCCAGTGGGTGAGGTATAGAAAGGTGTTTTGACAAATTTTTGAAATGTCTCTTTAGTTTTAAATGTGAAAATGTGACATGCGCCTAAAAGTTGCAAGTTGAGTTTTAATGATCAGAAAACTGTGTTGATCAATTCCAGAGGTGTGTTCAAGATTCCTGAAAGCTTTTCGAGGGTCAATGGCATGAAAATGATTTTTTTTTTAGTTGGACCAACTTTGGGGCCCGAACTATCTTGTAGCTTCACTATGCCTTTTGAATCAAGGTTTAAATTGTTATTTTAAATCATATGTTTATATGAATTAAGTGTAATGAAGAAGCATGGATTTCATCCATCTTCCTGCACTAATGAATATTCCAGTCCTGGTATGGAAGAGGAAGAGATTGACATGGTCAATGCGACAATTCCCAATATGGAAAAGAGTATATCTTTGGAGAATAGAGAAGTCCTTTTATACTCTGGCAATGGACAACTTTTAGAATCAAGCTTATGCATTGGCAATTGGAAAGTTTAATCTCATTCTACCCTTGCCATAAATCCTCTCAGCATGGCTATGAAAGGGCATTCAACTTTTAGCAAATGCATTGGCAGGTGTTGCCTCTCCCCTCGCATGCCTCTCCATCCAACTCCTTGCGTCGTGCATGGTATGGTGAATTGGGCATTAGAACTAAGAAAATGTAAATAGAAGGTTGAATTCCTAGTCCTCACATGTGTAGTTGAAAAGGGTTGAAGTAAACTTCCAAGAAAAGGAAAACTGACAGGTGTAAAGCTAAAACCTATGGCCCTTGCTAGCATCTTCCCCCTGCATGAAGTGTGGCTGTGAATGACGTTTGAAAAGGGACATTAAAACTTTCTACAAATGCAATTGGTAGGCTCAAAGCCAACCTCCTTCCTCCCAAGCATGAGAAGAAGAGACATAAAACCTTTAGCAAAATTCATGATTGCCAGGCATAAAGCCTAGGTCCGCGACCCTTGCCAGCCTCATTCCTACATGGAGTGGAAGGTGGAAAAAGCCTTAGAACCCTTCAAGAAAATTCAAATTGGTTTAAAATCAGAATCCTTTATGCATGGCGTGGGCAAAGGCAATCAGAAAGTTTCAAATAAATTCATATCTACAAACAAAGGATGTTAAAACTTTCCAGCAAATGCAAGTACCAAGTATAAATCACTTATCCCACATTAATAGTGAAGAGGGAATATTTTGTATTTAAATACTAGAAAAAAAGTAACTATAGTGTTAAGAGCTGGAAGGCTTTTGGCATTTGGAAGATCAATGCCCAATGGACCCCACGCACGCACATGCATCCTAAGATGCCCAAATTTTGCAACAAAAGGCAAATTAAAGGTCGAGTAGGTTGAATATGATCTAACAAGTGTCCTTGTACCGCAATGGGAAGTTGCGTGCATCATGACCCAGTGCTTGAATGGTGGGCCCGGTAGATGGGAGCAACTCAGGTGTGTTAAATAGGTGACAAGTCAGAGGAAGATCAATGGTGGTCGTTGATTTGCACTGAGAAATAGCTTGATGGTTACCCATCGCGACTCAGCGACAAAGAAGAGCCAAGGTCCGGGGGGTCCGACAGTGTTGAGGTGGCAGATAGGTGGCAGGTTAGGTGGTGCCCAGGTGTACTCACGAGTGAACCAGAAGAAGACACGTGGCGGGGTGCAGAAGGAAAAAATCAAATTTAAATATATAGTTTCAAACTATATTAAAAATGCAAAATTTAAATAACTTGTTTTGCCTGGCTGCATCCGAGAGGTTAATGGTTGAGGGGTTATTTTTTACCCAAATATTCAAGTACTATATGTCGTTGGAAAGCTCTCAGAGTGAGGAATTCATTTTTACAATCAGTTTCAATAAATATTAGATATTTTGAGAGCAGTTTCCATGGGGATGATGCAAAGAATTTTAGAGTTGGTGAAAAAGGACACTTGGCAATTTGTGATGCAGATCTGATCTTTTTCCTCTTCTTCATTTTTTGAGTTTCTTCTTTTTTGGAAGGGTTCTAGAATTTTTGTGAGAGGGCTCCATAATTCTATGTTTCCAATTCTGAGTTTTTCTTCCAAGTTTGTATAGTGTAGTGCTTTCTTTCGGTAATGGAGTATAATTCTTGTTGTAGGTGTTTCTAGTTTCAGGTTTTACTTGTGTAAGGCATGAGTAGATTTCACACAAAATTGTGTCTAAATATGTATTTCTTTGTTACAAATTAAATCCTCAAGGAGGCTAGACTTTGTCATCAAAAGGAGATTGTTGTGATTGTTTGTAGGCATTCTTCAGTGAAGAGTTTAAATTCTATAATAAATCATAAATAATGGAATATATATTCAAGATCTGATGATTTTGTGAATGACATGAGCAATGCATTTATGTAAGGCATTAATGCAGTAATATTCAATGATGAAGATGGATTTGCAATAGAAGGTTTCATTTACAGTTTTATATATGACTCCATGCCCGTGGATAAGGCACTTGTCTTGCAGATTTTGGGGATTCTCACAGATTTAAAAAATCAAATATCCATTTACTTGTATGTTTGCAGTTATAGTTTGTTCCACCTATCTCATGCTCCAATTTATTTGAGATGTCAATGTAGATTTGGCTCATCTGCAGTAACCTCCTTGTTGTTGAGCCTTTTGAGATTCATCTTCTTTCTGTTCATGCTATCATATGTGTGTAAAAGGTCTAATTCTATGCATCCAAGGTACAGCCACCTAGGTTTTGTAGAGCCTGAAGAGTAGAAGGATTTAGATCCATGTCATGTTGTCCAAGTCTTGAAGTATTTCATAGATTGAAATTGGCTATTTCATAGATAAATCGCAACTAAACTTGGGTTACTCATTTTTAAGAGGAACACATTGTACATCAATAAAAGAAACTTTGAACAAGCTACAGAGTGTATATGAAGGAGATACCAAAGTGAAAGAAGCCAAACTACAAAATCTACAAGATGAGTTTTAAAATCTAATAATGAAAGAATAAGGGAAGATAGCTGATTATCTACAAAGAGTGGATGAGATTGTGAATGCTATAAGAGGACTTGGAGAGGATGTCAAAGATGAAGTTATGGTTAAGAAGTTTCTAAGATCATTAACCTCAAAGTATGTTACAAAGGTCTTGGCTATTGAGGAAGCTAAAAAATTAAAGACTACCTTCAATACCACATAGAAAGGAAAAGAAGAAGCTACAAATGAAGATGCAAATGACTCTGATTCTACTGAAGCTAACTTTGTTAGAAAGATAAAGAAAGGATCAGGCAAGTATAGAGGAAAGATACCTTTCAAATGCTTTGATTGTGGTAAAATAGGATATTTTGCAGCTAAGTGTCCCTATAAGAAGAAGGAAGACAATAATGTAGAAGGTGTCAAGGATAAGGGTAAAAGGTTTTATAAACCAAGAAGAAATTTTCAAAAGAAGAAGGTTATTTATTCAATTGATAGTTATGTCTCTGATGATGAAAGTGAGTCAATTGAGGAATATAGTGAAGATGAAAAACAAACTAGTAAGCATTTAATTCCTTTAGATACTTTTCCAATTAACAACCGGTAAGCATATAAACAAGATATAATAAATAACAAAGAAACCACAAAGATCAACACCATAAAACCATAGATTTATACGTGGAAAAAAATGAAAGAGGAAAAACCACAATGGGAATTGTGACCCACAATATCTATCCACTTACCATCTGAATAAATAATACAAAAAAAGGGGGCCTGCACATGCAGGAAGGCACATTGCCTAGAGCGCACTGCTCATTACAAAGGAGCCTCAATGACTACAAATGAAATAATAAATTAGAAACAAAATTTTGAACTCTGAGTGTGCATCTGATATGATGGATGAGTTCTAGTTTGAGTAATGACTGTACAGGTTAACACTGTCTCCTCTTACTGATAACCTGATTCACTTCCCAATCTACTTGAAAAATAACCAAGACTGACAATAGATCATTACATTCACATTATGTCGATCAATATCTCGCTCACATAATATCACATAGCCTATCTCATCTATATTCCAAAATGACCTAGCCCGATTGAATTATATATCCTTTACATACATAAACATGAATGCCTTATGTCAGCTTACAATCATATTACAAAAGATAAATACATATCGACCTAGACAAAAATATAAACATTAATCTTCGTGACCATTTCCTCTAAAACATTTGTCGGATCAGTCTCCTATGTTGGCCTCCAAATATCAGTTCCTAGTTTTCTGGTTTCCTTGAATGTCAGATGTTAAACCTTGAATACCGAAGGATACTGGATAAGTATCCAACTCAAAATGATGTGTTTTTCCATCAATAACAACACCATGATCCCAGATGAGTGTCAATTACCAACAATCTCCCCCTTTGACATTGATGGCAATACTCATGTGAAAAATGGATCATTAAAGTTTTGTTCCAGTTCCTATCCAAAAACATCCCAAAAACTAATCTCAAAAAGCTGCTCCCCCTGAGCTATTCATTACTTCTTATGTCCCTTAACATTTTTCACGTCCAACCTCCCCCCTTTGAAAACAATGCCAAAGTTGGGAAAAATAAATGAAAGAATCAAAAATTGTGTTTACCGGATCTAGATGTACTTGAATATATCAGGGTAAGAACTCTTCAAAAATCCCAAATAAATGTCCTGGCTAGATTTCAATGTTCTCAAAATTGATATAAACCCATTAAGAATGTAGGTATGCAATTCTTTTTCTATTAGTGTTGTCTATGTGGGCTTACTTATCTGTTCTATACATTCCATTTTGTGAAGCAACAAAGTGTCAAGTCGGGGACTGACCAAACCTCTCAATTCTCTTTCCCGTAGGATTGACATGTTCATATCCTTCTCCAAAACAGAAATCTCTAATTCAAAAAGAAAAATTTGACCATCAACAGAGCTAGTCAATGACTTAGTACCATCAAAATTATTTGCAAGATGCTCCCACTGGACCTTAGCTGCTTTTATTTTAACTTCCAGGTTTGTTGTTAATTTAGTTTTCTTAGTTCAAGAGCGGTATATACTACTGCATTGATGAAGGGCTTCATCAATCCTTACCAATTTTTTTGTCAACTTGGCCTTATCTGATGTGATCATGTTGTCACAACTGACATTCCTAGCTGCATTATACCTCTTCACCAACTATCAATTTGACACTTGTTGTAGAGTTTGAAACTCCTTGGCAATGTGTTCAGTCAAACCCTTAAGCTATCCAGATGGGCTAGCTACTTGACTAATCTTATATTCTGGGGCAAGCTGTTGTAGGATTGGAATGGCTTTTTCTATAACATGCTTTTCCTCTGATCCTTCCTTCATAATATTTTGTGTTGCAACAAACATTAACTCAAAATTGCTCAGTTGCTCAATGTTTTTCTCAAAATGACTAAAATCTACTTGACTGGATGAGTCAAGTGCCAACAATGAGGGACCAACAACCGGTGATGGTGTTAGCACCCTGACTTGAATCTATTCTTGTTCTTTCTCCTTGAACTCTACCTTTTGTCCTTTTTCTTCCTGTACCTTCTCCTTGGCATCGGTGGCTTTGCCACTTGGTGCAGATATTTTTTCTGCCACTACATCATGAATTTCAACTATATCTACATCAATAACCGAAGGTAAATTATTCTCAATATCTTCCAGTTTATTTTCCTCTATATCCTTTGTTAATTTCTTATCCAAAACTGATGGATCTTCACTAATATACCTTTCCCTCTAGCATCAGCCAGGATGTCTAGAATGTCGGACTTAGGAAGAACTTCCGATGAAGTAAAGAACCCTAGATTATCAACAAATAATTTTACCCATGCCTCATGAGTATCTTTAACTATTTCATTCACTCTTCCCACCATTAAGCTAATATGTATATGCCTACTCCATAAAATTATTTTATTTGCAAATTCAAGACACTCTTGCATCTCCTTTCCGCTTATTGCACCACATACAGTCAACAATTCCTGAATCTTTATATGCATATCTTCCTCAAGTGTAGATAGTCTTCTACTATCTAATTTATTATAAAACTCTATTGATATTTTCTTCTCTATCTCAAGTAAGGCTTTCTTATATATATCTAAGTATAACAAAATTGCTTCCTCAATCTCTTTTTGCTCAACATCGTCCATATTTTCATAGTAATATTGTATATTACTCAAAATTCCATCCTTAGTAATTTGTTCTACCAGTTCATTTACAGATAAAGGAGGGATAACTTTAATACTTTTACTAGATTCAAGATCCATATATCTAAATCAAATTTCTTCTTCTTACTAGGAGTGGGAGCTGTCCATTTTACCGATTTCCTCTTCTCTGTAAGCTTCCTTTCCTTCACAGGTTGCTTATGGGCTGCTAGAGGGGTGACCTTGGTTTTCTGCTACTTTCCTTCCTCACGCTTCTTCCTCTAAATTCTCATGTAAATTTTGGGAATATTAGGAGGTTCATCTTCAGTCTCATATCTAGAAGAAATAGGGGTAATAAAGGTTTCTGGTTTCTTCCTTTTCATCACACCTTTTCCGATTGGTGCTACCGATGAGGCTTGAACTGTTGTTGGATAAGATGACTCTTCTAGTCCAATAATTTGTTTGATCTCAGTCAACATCTTCTGAACAACGTATCCTACCTTCTTTATCTGACCTTCCCTCTTCTCCTTATTGAACCTTATTTGCACCTCCAATTCCTTTTGTTTAGCTGTCCCAAAAGTCTTCTCTGACTCATCTACTAGGGCATGTATAAGTGTCTTGGCATATAGATCCAAGATCTCTGCATCGACTTCATAGCCCATCTGAGTTATCCATACCTTTCTAGGCTCCAGTGTTTCCATTAAATTTTCATCTTTCTTAACCATAAAGCAGATCTCAATAGAGTATTTATCAACAATAAGCTTAGGCACTCTTTCCTTTTGTTTCATTTCCTTCTAAAAAGCCTTGAAATATCCCCATAAGGTGGATTCTTTGTCTTGACCTATTCTTCTTAAGGCATCTTTGATTTTCTTCCCTACTAGAATATAAAAGGCCCATTGCCTTTTACCGGATCCCAAGGTCTCATTGAGAAAGATTAGAATCAAACTGTAGTGTACTAAAATTGTAACACTTGCAATTTCGACTGCATTTGGGTCTTCACGATGGCGATGCAACATAGAACCTGAATGGAGACCCCAAAACTTGTTCATGACATCAAAAACTGCATTTTTCAGCACCCTGGCCTGATTCCTCCTTGCACCCCACTGTCCCTAGAGGTGGGACCATGGCACCCAACGCCCTGGTCCTTTAGGACTAGGGAACCTAGTGCCCTGGTCCCCCATGACCATGGCGCCCAGCGCCCTGGTCTCTAGCCCTATTTTTGGGCCCGGTCTCTTTTGGGTCTCGGGTCTTTATGTTTGCAAATTGGAAAATAACCTTTCCTGGTCGGCCTAAGGTCAAAAAAATCAGTCTTTTAACCCTAATTGACAAGTATATAAACTACATTTTCCTCTCTCATTTTAGAGGATGGAAAAAAGGTGGAAGCGACATTCAAGCATTCAAGCATTCCTTCAAGCAATTGATCATTCTAAGTCTCCATTCAAGGCTAAGTGTTGCATTCAAGACAAGGATTCAACCATTGAAGAGGAGATCACATACCACATACAACATACAACATACAACAACATTTAAACCTTCGTATGTAAGAATACAAACATTCTTACAACAAGGTATCAAGTACTTGTTTTACATTACAATCATTTACATTTACAACATTTCTCATTTCTTGGTTAATTCCAAAACCGGGGTTTGACCTAAGGGCAAACCCCTAATCCCTAACCCCCCAATCATCTTCGCTTTTCTGTGTGTAGGTTGCAGGTACGCGGCTGTAATTGAAGATCTGGAATCCTTGTGCAGAGACGAACAGATCCCTCTTCATTTCGTGGATTTTTCAGAGGACCGTGTGCACTTCGAGCGCCATCGTCCCGTCAACTTTCGCTCAAATTTGCAGGACAACACCGTCTCAACATTTTACTACTAATTCCAGGTCCGCAGTTTCATCCTATATCCCTATCTCAGTTTATAAGTGAATCTTTCTCACTTTTCATGTATTCCTAGCTTAATCCTTCTATCTACATTCTTTACAAAAGAGGGTAGCCTTGCTGTCTTAACCCTTGAAACTCATTTAGAATCCAATCTTGCATTGTGTGGGATTAGATCTTGTGGGTTTCAACCCCTCTTTTGAATGTAAAGTCTCCCCTAAGTGAAAACCGTCAACCCTAGTGGTCCTCCTTTCCCTCTCCTTGGAGTGGTGGGGGGAACACTTAGGGTTCGCTCGTGATTTTCTGCTTTACATTTTGGTGAACCCGACGTGAACATCCTTTCTGATTATTCATGGTTAGATCTGAAAATTTGCTTCCTTAATTACATTTCCATGTTTGATCTTTTGTAAATTTTAGAGGTTGATTGCATAAAAACCCTAAATTTTCTTTTTAAAAATTGAACTTGTGAAATGTTTAATTGTTAATGCTTGTTTCAAATCTGCCCTTCTATTACACATTATCAATTCATATTTGTGCTTTAATTTTGAAAATTAAGTGGTTAAGTGTCAAAACCCTAATTTTTAAAACCCTCTTGATTCAACCTTTGACTGATAATTTCATTGATCAAAACATCTCCAAATCGGCTGTAACTTTGGATTCCGCAACAAAATCGTAATATCTTTCATCCCTGAAAATTTGGAAAAAAGTTGCGAGGACCGTGTGCACTCTGGGCGCCATCGTCCCCGACATTTTTTCTGAAATTTCGGGAGTTAGATCTTACTGTATTTTTCTGCTAAAATCCAGAATTTTGGCTGATTTTATCAATTACAACACTTTCAAAATTAAGGTCAAAATTGGTCTAGGGATTGCCTGGACTAAGGCTTCTAATCATTCAAAAATTGTTGAAATTGAAATTTTGTGTCAAAATTATGTTCTTACTGTCCTAAATCTGAAAAGTGTGTCGGCATTCATTCGAAATTCCAGTGCTTTATTCAAATTCTTGCAATTTGTGACTTTTGAAATTAAGTGTTTAATTACACCAGCTTTGATTTCCGCTTTCAAAATTGAATTTTGCGTGAAATTGAGTCAACTTTTAAAATTCAAGACTTGCATTGCTTTTGGTATTCCCTCTAAAATCATAAAATTCAAAATTTCAATTTCCATCTCTTTTTCAAAATTCAAATTTTGTATTTTTCAACAATCTTGGTAGGGTTCAATTTTGAGATTGCAACTTTAATTTGGCCTATCTACAGATCGTAAAATCACTCAATTTTTTCAGATTAGCTTTAAAATCATCATAACTTTCGTCCCTGAAAATTTTGAAAAAAGTTGCGAGGACCGTGTGCACTCCGAGCGCCACGGTCCCTGACATTTTTTTCGAAATTTCAGGAGATTGTCGTGATTGCATTTAACAGCTTAAATCTAGGAGATTGGCTGATTTTATTGAAATTTGCTACCTCTAAAATTCAAAATCTTCTCTCTTTCTCTAGTGCATGAGTTTTACAACAATAAGTCCTACTTACACTATTCCCGTTAGACGAAGCCTTAGAATTAAGTCTTTCTGAGGTTTAATTACCGAGGAGATGGAACCTAATTTGAATGGCCTTTTTAACGAGGACATGGGTAATTCCTCTAATCCTCTTAATGACGAAGAAGCTCTCCATGAGGTTTCTGTAGAACAACTTTTGAAATTGGATAACCAATTTGACGATTTTCGACAATGGATGTCTCAAGAATACCCCAATAGTCAAGCTCTTCCTTTAATTGAGGGTCTAAAACATATGCTTCAAAGTGATAAGAATGGAATTGATATTTTGCATGGTATTGCACACATTGTGGATTCGAATGTGATGCCTATGAAGAGTTGTGCTGAAACTTTAGGTTATACACCACCTCCTACTCAAGTCAATCATTCTATTCCTTTGACAACTTCTATTGCTAGCATACCTACTTTTACATCAAACATAATGACTACTTCTATACAAGACATTCCCCCTATGATCACCAGTCATGGGGGAAATCCTTCCTTTTCAATTAACCCTCTTCCTTCATTCAATCTGACTTCTTCATTCATTCCTTCAATGAGTGTCCCTATTACATCTCCACAAATGAACATGACGCAAGGGGGCAATTCATTCAACCATTCCATTCCTCCTTGTAGTGCTCCTCTTTTCCAATCATCTCCTATGACTAACTATCATAGTGTCCCGCCACCTTACTCTCAATCAATACCTTCTTTCAATAACATAATACCTCCATCACAATCTAACATGTCTAATATGAATTCTTCGATTGAAGCGACCATTAACAATCTTGCACAAACTGTCTCTTCTTTACAGCAACAAATTGCCTCTATGAATCAATCTAAGTTTAGTGTGCCCACATTTGATGTTGCGAGCCCACTTTCTCTTGACATTGTTCGAGCTATTCCCCCTAAGCATGTTGAAATCCCGCATTTGGAGCTTTATAATGGTAAAGGTGATCCTCTAACACATGTTAAGACTTTTCAAACAATATGTACTGATTTTTCTTATGACCAAAGGTTGCTTGCAAAACTATTTACTAGAACATTAAGAGATAAAGCCCTACAATGGTATTGCTCATTGCCTTCTTATTCTATTACTTCTTTCGAACAACTTGCAAATGCTTTTATTCAACAATTTCAAAACAATATAAGTCCTAAAGTTACTTTGATTGATTTAATGCATTGTAAACAGGGTGTTAAAGAAAAAGTGACTGATTTCATTGATAGATATAAGCATTTGTATGCTCAAATTTCTTTTCTAGTGCCTGACAATGATATTCAAAGAATCTTTATTTCTAATTTACAAAAAGATATTAAAGATAAACTTCTGTTTTCTGAGTTTACTTCTTTCCAACAGTTGTGTGCAACTCTTCACAATTATCAACTGACTATGAGTCAAATGGAACAATCACATCCTATGGCTCCGAGTGATAAGGGTGATAGTAGTCAACAACCATTTGGGAAGTTTAAACCGAACAGAGAGTCCATTAAATTCAATGAAAACATCATCAACAACAATGTGAATGCAGCATCAGGTGTGCCTCCTATTTCTAAGTTTTTCAAGAAAGAAAGAAAGTTTACTCCTTTGAATGAATCATTGCATAGTATTATGAATAAGTTATTGGAACAAAATGTGCTTACTCTTCCTCCTATAAGGCAAATTGATCCTACAAAGATTAATTCACCCTATTTTGATAACAAATCTTTTTGTCAATTTCATCGTCAACCTGGGCATGATACTGAAAAATGTTTTGCTTTAAAGGGTAAAATTCAAGATTTGATTGATAATAATACTATCTCTGTTTCTGGAGTGAATGATAAAGGCAACACATCTGTAGCTCCTCCTAACCAAAATCTTCAGATTTTTACTTATCCATTACCTTCTCATACCTCTAATGCGATTGAGACTAATGACTCCTCTTTCTCATCTGATGGTCTTGTGTCTTTGACTCCGAATGTGATTAACTTTGTAGAGCAGCAAGAAAACCCTAAAGAACCCTCCATCACATTTGATTCTAGTGAAACTATCAGGGTACCCGATGGTCCTTTATACATAGTTGCAAAAGTCAAGAATACACCTTGTCGTGGAGTGCTTATTGATCCTTCGTGCATGGTTAATGTTATTACTGAAGAATTTCTTTTTACTTTACAATTGAATCAAGTGATCTATGACAAAACAGATGTGGTTGTGAAATTATTTGATGCATTTTCTTCTCCTGCAATTGGTTCTATTACATTACCTATTGAGGTCCATAACAAATCCCTTGATGTGAACTTTGCTATTATTCCTTCATCTGAACAATTTCGTGTGAAGCTAGGGTATCCTTGGCTATCTTCCATGAAAGCTATTGCTTCTCCTATTCATAAATGTTTGAAATTTTCCCATAAGGGTGAAGTTGTTACTGTCAATCATAGTCTCTTTAAACCAGTTGAAAGAACTTCTGGCATTCCTATTGATTATTTTTGGCCTAAACAATTCCAATCTCTTCCTCCATGAAGTGATCATCTTTTCAAATCTTATCAAAAGTGGAAAACAGATATGATCCTATCTCTAAGTGAACCTAGAACACCCAAACTTCATATTCCTATCGTTCTTGAGAAGGAAGTTCTTCCTTTGAAAGATAAAACTAATGTCTTTCCTCAAGAAGATTCCCAACCCATTCCTATGGATGTGACTATGTCTATGTCTAATAAACTTTCTAAAAGTAGACCTATACCTCATCGTCATGATGGACTTGGTCTCCTTCCTAAACCAAATATTCCTCCTTTATACGGAGCAGTTCCTCCTCCTTCTTTTTATGGAGAGAAGAGACCTTCCTCTTCTCCTATTATCCAGCCTAAGAGACCACAACCTAAACACCCAAGTGATAAGGATGAGAACATTCCTCCTCCTCAATCTTCTCAACTTCCTACTAAGACTAGATGAAATCGTTCTGGGCGTGAACGCCGATGAAAGTGTCATCTTAGAGCTCAGGTAGCTGCTTCTCAAACTTTGCAATCCTTCAACAAGCATTATTCTATTTTCTCCAAAATCTCCTAAACATAAGATGCATGATGGTCTTGATCCTGTGCGAGTTAAAGATCCTATTTTAATAAATCTTGATGATGATATAGATGAAAATGTTATTCATGATGAAAATGTTACTTCTCTTGCTTCTGATAGCGAATATGAACTTGTTGATATTGATAACCATTTATCTAACGAATTTTCTAAATCACTTATCCTAGCTCCTAGACAAGAACAACGTGGCTTGGAACATGAACATAGCCCTTCTTTGGATCTTGTGATAGCTCCATCTGCTATGTAGGATGTTCCTCCTCTAGCGTGTTCCCTGCCTTCCTGAAACATTGATCAGCAAGATCGGGGGGTAGATGACGTGCTAGACTAGTTTCATTAGCATAGAAGACTCTCTCCTCCTCTCTTTTGTTACTTCTTCTATGTGTTATTCTCATTCTTCTATTTATTGTCCTTAGTGTTGTCTACTTGAGGACGATGCAAAGCATTGAGATCTCTTTTGGTCTCTCTCATGTTGACTCAAAAGACACATGTGTTCCCTTCTTCTAGGTGACCTTCCTTGATTGGGGAATGAAGAACAATTATGCATACATACATATGATATACATGAATTATCATACAGCATACTGACCCCAAGGAAAGTGAAGTCACCTCGTGCTTTGTGTTTTGTGTCTATTATCCTTGGGTTTATCTCACACTTGGGGGCTAAATCTTTGTGATAACGTGCTCCTTTCCCTTCTCATTTCCTATATGTATCACTACCTTAAAGCAATCACCCCCATTGAGGCTTGTGCAATCTCTTTAACGTAGGGGGGCATACACCCCGTCTATCCCTTCAAGATACTTGAAAATTTCTTGGCGAACTTAGCTTTGCCTTGAAAATTTTTGGTATTTCTCTTGCATGACTCATAGTGAGGGAACCTTACTACTGACAGTCATGGTTCTCCCTCGTCATCTTCCCTTTTACTTTGTCAATCGAAGTCGTAAGATCCTTAGTCCACTGGGGGCTTGGTGTATCTTGCCTCCTTGACGTGGTGAAAGTCTTTCAATGTTGTTTCCTTGTACTTTACCGGAAGTATGAGCATACGCTTATACTCCTGCTAAAGTGGTGGCTAAATGTAGCATCCTAAAGTTTTGACACTTGCAATTTTGACTGCATTTGGGTCTTCATGATGGTGATGCAACACAGAACCTGAATGGAGACCCTGAAACTTGTTCATGACATCAAAAACTGCATTTTTCAGCACCCTGGCCTGATTCCTCCTTGCACCCCGCTGTCCCTGGAGGTGGGACCATGGCACCCAGTGCCCTGGTCCTTCAGGACTAGGGCACCCAGCGCCCTGGTCCCTCAGGACCATGGCACCCAGCGCCCTGGTCCCTGGCCCTATTTTTGGGCCCGGTCTCTTTTGGGTCTCGGGTCTTTATGTTTGCAAATTGGAAAATAAACTTTCCTGGTCAGCCTAAGGTCGGAAAAATCAATCTTTTAACCCTAATTGACAAGTATATAAACTACATTTTCCTCTCTCATTTTAGAGGATGGAAAAAAGGTGGAAGCGACATTCAAGCATTCAAGCATTCAAGCATTCAAGCATTCCTTCAAGCAATTGATCATTCTAAGTCTCCATTCAAGGCTAAGTGTTGCATTCAAGACAAGGATTCAACCATTGAAGAGGAGATCACATACCACATACAACATACAACATACAACAACATTTACACCTTCGCATGTAAGAATACAAACATTCTTACAACAAGGTATCAAGTACTTGTTTTACATTACAATCATTTACATTTATAGCATTTCTCATTTCTTGGTTAATTCCAAAACCGGGGTTTGACCTAAGGGAAAACCCCTAATCCCTAACCCCCCAATTGTCTTCACTTTTCTGTGTGTAGGTTGTAGGTATGCGGCTGTAATTGAAGATCTGGAATCCTTGTGCAGAGACAAACAGATCCCCCTTCGTTTCGCAGATTTTTCAGAGGATCGTGTGCACTCTGGGCACCATCGTCCTGTCAACTTTCACTCAAATTTGTATGACAGTGTTGTCTCGACATTTTACTGCTAATTCCAGGTCCACAGCTTCATCCTATATCCCTATCTCAGTTTATAAGTGAATCTTTCTCACTTTTCATTCATTCCTAGCATAATCCTTCTATCTACATTCTTTACAAAAGAGGGTAGCCTTCCTGTCTTAACCCTTGAAACTCATTTAGAATCCAATCTTGCATTGTGTGGGATTGGATCTTGTGGGTTTCAACCCCTCTTTTGAATGTAAAGTCTCCCCTAAGTGAAAACCATCAACCCTAGTGATCCTCCTTTCCCTCTCCTTGGAGTGGTGGGGGGAACACTTAGGGTTCGCTCGCGATTTTCCACTTTACACAAACAAAAAACAAGATTACCATTATGAAATACACCTTTCTTCTCACCCTTAATTTTCCCAAGATTTAAAATTAACTCATCACACATTCACTGGCAAAGATCATATTTTTCATTTTCCTTGATCATCTTATGTGCACAGTAGATACAAGAACTAGAAACATAATTCAATCGATTAGATTGAGTTACCCTATACGCAATAACCATGCTGGAAAATTGCACATCCTTATCTCTGATTGTACTAATACTCATAGACTGATTATCAAATGTAGCACCAGTGTGCTTGTTGACTTCATTGTTAGAGATTTTCTTCTTATCCAATCTTTGACCAACCTAGGGTAAACCGGTAATTGCCTGAATGTCATCCTTAGTGATTTTATGAGGCTAGTCTAGCCACATAAACTCACCATGAACACGGCTCAACACATACCAGATGTTTTCATCATCAAACACAAGTATCTCCAAAATGTTGGTAAACCCTAGATCCTTCAAATGTTTGAATTCCAGTTTGATCACACCATTCTTATCCAACAATGTTGTCATATACATGGTTTCCATCTCGAATGAACCCAAATCTTCCAGAGTTTAGTTAATGTAAGTTCTGACATCCTCAGCATACAGAACGCTATCAGGAACCCTAGAAAATGCGTCGACTGAATCATCAACCTTTGCAATCTAAGGGTGTTTCTTGAATATCAGGCATGGACGATCCTTAATATCAACCACAATAGGAACAACAACATCTGCCGAAACAGAGGTGGATCCATAAGCCATTGCAATTATGAAAAAGATAGTTGAAAACTAAGAAATACCTTAGAATCTTTATCGGTGAAAAGCCTTTGAAAATTTGCTCTGAATGTACTAGAATTCGCCGAGAAATGCTAAGGATCTCTTTGAATCACCTTCAACTTTCTCTGCTTCACTTTGAATTCTTGGAGGTGAAAAATGAATCTCTTTTTCCTTTTAACCTATGGAACCCTAATTCCTCATTGACATAAATGCTTGCCGATATATCATACCACATCCAAGATCCATCAAATCTATGTTGGTGAATCTTCAGACTGACTTCTCCAATGTCTGAAACAATCTTTTAGACCACTACTAGGGGTAATGCAAGATATGTCATCAATTTAGCTCCCCCTAAGGCTAATGCCTTAGTTACCAGATAAGTCTCTTGTCGGTGTAGGAGCATTTTGTTTTACCGGTTGAGTAATTGGGGTGTTTTCTTCATCCTATTGATCCTCGAACTTTCTAATCCTTTTCTTCTCATGATCCTTCTAGATATCATCAACCTTTTGTTTTCCCTTCTCATTATTTCCTGCTGGTGGGTTCTTGTTTCTGCAAAATTTAGCAATATGTCCTACTTTGTTACATGCATAACAAATGACATTGTTTTTCTGACTTGCCTTGTTGTAATCTTGATCATTTTTTGACCTAAATTGATTATCCATATGCCCAAACTTTCCACATGCATGACATTTCACATTCATTCTACTATATGTTGTCCTATGACCATACTTCTTTCAATTGAAACACTGAACAATACCTGAATTATTATTTTGATTGACTCTATTTCTGCATTGACTTGCCATATGACCAAACTTATTGCAAACAAAGCATCTACAAAAAATTTAGGTGCATTGTGTTGTCTTATCATTGACCTCTTATTCCGTTTGTCTAGTGGACTCTCCTAATTTGCAGTATCGGAGCTTTCTCCATGCTCAAATCTAAGACCTCTAGTATCTCCAGAGTCCCTTTGATTCTTCAATAACTCATCAAGTTTTGCATAGCTAACCTTGAACTTTTATTTGTATTCATTTGCAACATCCAGATCACTTCTTAAGACTATCATCATTCTCTCCAACTCTTGCTCATTGTTATGTGATTGCACCAATTCAGGTCTCAACACATCGTTCTCATGCACCAACCTAATGCATTCATTAGATTTGTCTTTCAAAGATTTGGCAAGATTTTCTTTATTCTTCTTTTGGTCTTCAATCTCTTGGACATCCTCATGGTTAGGGCTTGCATCTCATTCTTCATGACACCATTTTCCTGACTCGACTTCTGACATAGTTCCTTTCAGGCATTCTTCTCTTCATCATCCTAATTTTGTAATTGATCATAGAGTTCTTTCCTTTTTGCTTTTGTAGATGACAACCTCTCTTGTAGAGTAAGAATGAATTATTTTGCAGATCTCAGCTATCTTTAGTAGAACTCAACTCATCTTGCAGCTTCATGCTTTTCAATATTTCAGAATCATACTCATCAAGTGCAACCTCAAGTTCTTTCCTCAAACTCATCTCCATAGATTTTGGATGCATGATCTTCCTTAAGATGTTAGACTTATTCCTAGGCACTAGGATCTAATACCAATTGTTGGAATCCAAGAACACTGAGAGGGGGGGGTGAATTAGTGTTCTACTGATAATTAAGAATTTAATTCCTTTATATACTTTTCCATTTAACAACCGGTAAGCATATAAACAAGGTGAATTAGTGTTCTACAGATAATTAAGAATTTAATTCCTTTAGATACTTTTCCAAGTAACATCCGTTAAGCATATAAACAAGATATAATAAAGAACAAAGCAACCACAAAGATAAACACCATAACACCACATATTTATACGTGGAAAACCTTAGAGAGGAAAAACCATGATGGGATTTGTGACCCACAATATCTATCCACTGGCCAACTAAATAAATATTACATAAAAAGGGGGCATGCACGTGCAGGAAGGCTCACTGTCTAGAGTGCACTGCTCATTACAAAGGATCCTCACTGACTACGGATGAAATACTGAATTACAAACAAAATTCTGAACTCTAAGTGTGCATCTGATATGTTGGATGAGTTCCGATTTGAGTACTGACTGTACCGGTTATCATTGTCTCCTTCCTTACCGGTAACATGATTCTCTTCCCAATCCACTTGACAAATAACCAAGACCGACAACAGATCATTGCATTTGCATTCTGTCGATCAATATCTCGGTCGCATAATATCACATAACCTATCTCATCTATATTCCAAAGTGACCTAGCCGGACTGACTTATATACCCTTTACATACATAAACATGAATGCCTTATGTCATCTTACAATAATATTACAAAAAATAAATACATGATAGCCTAGACAAAAATATAAACATTAATCTTCGTGACTGTTACCAGATCAATCTCCTATGTCGACCTCCAAATACTGTTTCCTAGTTTGTCGGTTTCCCTTGCTTTTTGATTTCCCCAAATCCCTGATGTTAAGCCTTGAATACCAGAGGATACCAGATAAGTATCCAACTCAAAATGATGTGTGTTTCCATTAATGACAACACGATGATCCCAGATGAGTGTCAATTGTGAACAGTATTCTACAAAGTGAAGGTGTAGAAGGAAGTATAAGACATCCATAAACACTGAAAAGGAATAGAGCATTCTCGAGAGTAATGTTGTAGCTTAGAGAAGAAGACAACTAGATAGAGGAAGGAGGAGAAATAGAGGAAAAACCTTAGCAGGCAAAGAAAGTCATTCTCAAGATATGAGAAATTTGTAAGTGTTACAAAACTCATTTGTAACAAGGCTTTGTCATTGCATTGTAAATTTGATCAATCATTGTAAATATCTGAGTGGGTGCTCCTTTGAGTAGGTGCTCATAAAATAAATGGTTGGTGCTCCTTGGGTTGGTGCCCTAAATATTGTAAACTGTTATTTATTGTGAGGCTGGATTGGAGCAGTAGACTCTAGCAACTATTCTCATCGAGGTTTTTCCCACATTGGGTTTGCCTCATATATCTAGTGTTATGTCTTGGCTTTGTGTGTGTGTGTGTGTGTTCTCAATTAATTTGCAGCACCAGTATTAGCACACATAGTTAAAATTTTAAAATACACCAATTCAGCCCCCCTCTCAGTGTCCATTTGTGATCTTCAATCCTTTTATTTTGGGGAGTAAATAATAGTTATTTTTCTCTAGCAAGAGAATGTGGAAAGTGGTGGATAGTCTAGCTGCCTAAACCATTCATTTGGTAGAGTTAACTGCATTCATGTGGAAGCTAGCATCCACAAGATTACCTTATTGCCAAATATTTCGGTGATGATAATATAATAATATTTACCTACTAAGACTATTATATTTTTTAATGGGGATTGACACCAACAATTTTTCAATTAATTCATAGGACTTGTTCAGGATGGACAATAATTTCAAGTGACTCAAAGGGGTAACTCATTGATGTAGAGGTCAACAACAGTAGGGTGACAAACCCACACACACACCTCTGGTCTTCTTTTTCTAGTTATATCTCACACCTCAACCATGAAATCAACTTCTCACCACTAACCGGGTTGACACACACTCCTTCCCACTTCTTAAGACCTATTAAGATCTTTCCACAATATTTATTTGAAACATAAGATAGGTATTGGTTTTTGAGGACTATACAAGCTCACTAGTATAGGTCTACCAGTATAGATTTCATAGTTTTACCAGTATAGGTTTCATAGGCTTACCAGTATAGGTTTCACATGATTACTAGTACAGGTTTCACAGGCTTACCGGTATAGGTTTCATAGGCTAGTAGCCCTACTTCACTATCTTTTGGGACTTCTCTCCTTTTAAGACCAAACAACACTTTAACCAAATTTAGGTTTCAGAGACCCTTTGGGACCACTATCAAATTCGAAAAGATTGGATTTCCACCCTATTCCTACACTCTTCAACACCTACTTGGTTACAAGCCTAATTGATCAGGTTAAACCGGTCTCACAAAAGTGGTATGGAGAATGGGATCACATGAAGGTTCTTGTTAGGACCTAGAGGCAACTGAGAGGGGGGGGGGTGAATCAGTTGACTATTAATTTTAACCCAAATATAAATTAATCAAACTTGATGCATAATACTGGTAAACCAAAGTTAATGCCAATTGATAGCTTAACAATAAATAACAATACTGGTGAAACTTAATGCATGAAACATAAAGAGAAACAAAATCCACAAAACATAACACAAATATATTTGTTCGTGGAAACCATGTAAGGGAAAAAGCCACGGTGGGAAACCTTACCCACAATCAGATGATACTACTATAGGTAGTATGTGTAAAAATGGGGTCTGCACATGCAGAAAGGCCAATTGCCTAGAGCTCACTTCTCAAACACAAGATGGGAGTCACACTTACTACAATTGGATGGTTAAATCCAATGATAATGTACTACATAAAATAGCATCTTCTTATGCTAATTCAGTATCAGTTAAGCTCTGATTATCTCCTTCAAACCTTCCTTGAATCTCTAAATAATGTCTATGTGAGTAGATTTGCTTATATTCACATATACCAAATATCAAAACCTTACCATACCATATTACATTCCCTTCTACTACTCCATAATCTCACAAATGAGATCTTACATATATACCAGAACCTAAGACCAAATGTGTAGGTCGATTCAATAAGAATATTACAATTAAATCAATTACAAATGAATCAAGATACGATGGATCATGTCAGCTCAATGCATTTACAATAATAACCAATCAATAAATCATCTTCATAATGTGTCGTGCTGATCTAGAATAGATAATGCATGTCGGTCCATAACCTAGACCAATTTGCCGATAATAGAAAATATGCCAACTCGATTAGACCAATAACCAATTCACCAAAATAAAGTATCCAAAAAATGTCTTCAACATAACCAAGTAATCTCCAGATGATAACAGATCATCCTTAGTGTCAGTGAATAATATAACCTGCCGGTGAACCATATACCGGTGATTGTGCATAAGTCACTAAACATGCCAGTGAACATAACCAAAGATCCCTAGAAAGATAAGTGTTGATAAGTGTTGACATCAATGACAAAACCAATCCAACACATCCATAATACCAACAATCTCCCCCTTTGACATTGATGGCAACACAAGATATAAAAACATCTTAAGTGCCAAAATCAGAATGCCAAAAACCAAACCAACAATCTCCCAAAGAGATCAATTACCAGAAATCAAGATACAAAATATCTCTCCCCCTAGGATAATGATTCCTAAATACAAATTTTTCCATAGATATCTCTCCCCCTTTGACATCAAATTCCAAAGCAATACAAATACCAGATACAACCATTTCATAGAACTAATTACAAATACCAATTGTTATAACCAACTACTCCCCTTGAGAAGTAGCTCTCCTCCATCAAAGCCAGAAAAAGGTTTCTATGTTAATTTATGTCAGTCTGATGCCAATCTCCAACTGTCTAAGTCTCTACCGGTGAGGGTATTACCCCAAGCTACTCTTTGAGATATTCAAAGGCTTCTTTAGGTAAAGGCTTTGTAAAGATATCTGCAATCTGCTCTTTAGTATTCACATAAACCAATTTCACTTCCTTTGCTTCAACATTCTCTTTTAGAAAATTGTATTTGATAGAAACATGTTTAGTTTTAGAGTGAAATACCGGATTCTTCGATATATCAATTGCTACTAAAATATCACAATAAATTATTATAGGTTCTTTGCATTTTACCTTTATATCCTTCAACATTTGTTTAATCCATAATACCTAAGTACAATTAGTTGTTGTTGCAACATATTCTGATTCTGTTGTTGATAGTGATATACAACTCTGTTTCTTGCTCAACCATGAAATCAATCCACTGCCAAGAAAGAATGCTCTGTTGGTGGTGCTCTTTCTGTCATTTACATGTCCTGCCCAATTAGCATTGGTGTATGCACATAAATCAAAATTTTCATCTTAAGGATATCATAAGCCAATATTTGTTGTGCCTTGTAGATACCGAAAAATCCTTTTCACTGCTGATTCATGAATTTCTTAAGGATTACTTTGAAATATTGAAACAATACATACTTCTTTCATAATATCAAGTCTTGTTTGTGTCAAATATAGTAAACCTCCAATCATAGATTTTTACCTTGTCGGATTAACAAGAGCTGACTCATCTTTCAGTGTCAATTTATCAGTTGTAGTCATAGGAGTACTTATCGATTTAGAGTTTTCCATACCAAATTTCTTCAGTAGTTCTTTCAAGTACTTTGTTTGACATAGAATATACCTTTATCAGTCTATGAAATCTGCAATCCTAAAAAGAATTTTACTTCAAATTCTTCCTACATCTTATTAGCAAAATCCTTACACAATCCATCTTCTCCTCCAAAAATGATATCATCAACAAAAAATTCAATAACCAAGATGTCATCATTAGTCACTTTGAAATATAAGTTGTTGTCAATATTACCTTTAGTGTAACCAAGCTTCAAAAGATATTTGTCCAATCTAGCATACCAAACTCCGGGAGCTTGCTTCAATCCATATAAGACTTTCCTTAATCTACATACCATATCTTTGTCATTTGTCAAAAAAAATCCATCAAGCTACTCAATGTAAACTTCCTCTTCAAGATCACCATTTAGAAATGCATATTTAACATCCATTTGATATACTTTATAGTTCTTGTGTGCTGCAAATGCAAGAAATAGTCTGATTGCCTCAATTCTTGCTACCGGTGCAAAGGTTTCATTATAATCAATTCCCTCTTTCTGTGAATATCCCTTACACACTAATCTTGCTTTGTTTCTGGTTACTTTACTATCTTCATTAAGTTTATTTATGAATACCCATTTAGTTCCAATTACATTTTTGTCTTTAGGTTGGGAAACCAATGTCCATGTGTTATTCTTTTCAATTTGTTCTAATTCATATTCCATAGCTTTAATCCAATGTTTATCTTCACATGCCTCAAAAATAGATGTTGGTTCAATTTGATAAAATAAACATGCCTCTTCATTTGCCAATCTTCCTCTAGTCATTACACCTTGATACTTATTCTCAATTATCTGACTTTCAGAGTGATTCAGTCTTACATACCTGGGTTTATTCACTTGTTGTTGTTCTTCAGTCACTATGGAATTATTAGATGATGCTGGTGTAACTGGATTTACTTTTTGTACCCACACACTCAGTGTAGGTTCATTTATGATCATCTCAATTGTCAATTCAAAATCTACAAACCCTGAATTACCTCTTAACTGTTCATCTATCTTCACATTTGCACTCTCAATGATTTTCTACAATCTTTTATTAAAACATCTATATGCCTTGCTCTTAGATGAATAACCAAGAAATATTCCTTCATCACTTCTAGGATCAAATTTACCAACATACTCATCTCTATTAATATAACATTTTCTTACAAATATTCTAAAATATTTAAGAGTAGGAGTACAACCAAACCATAGTTCATGAGGGGTCTTACCAGTTTCACCTTTGATGTGAGCTCTATTGAAAGTGTAAACCGATGTATTCACTACTTCTCTCCAATACACATGAGGTAGGTTTGCTTCTGATATCATGCTTCTAGCTACATCCAGAATAGTTATGTTCTTCCTTTCCATAACTCCATTCTAATGGGGTGTCCGAGGTGCAAATAGCTGTCTTTTGATTCCATTCATTTCATAGAATGTATTAAATTCCTTAGATGTGAATTCACCTCCTTGATCTGATCTTAAACATTTGATTTTCTTATCAGTTTCATTCTCTACCATTGTCTTGAATAGTTTGAATTTCCCAAAATCTTCTGATTTCTCCTTGAGAAAAGTAACCCAACACATTCTAGAATGATCATCAATGATTAGCATAAAATATCTATCTCCCTGTAGACTTATAGTTCTTGTCGGCCCACATAAGTCAATATGAATTAAATCAAGAACATTATTGGATTTCTCTAGAATACTCTTAAAAGTTGTTCTAACTTTCTTTCCAAATTGACATTCCTTACATACTGGATTATGAGGTTTTACAATCTTAGGTAAATCCCTTACTGCCTTAGTTGTACTGATCTTTACAATGCAATCAAAATTTACATGACAAAGTCTCTTATGCCATAACCAACTTTTATCAATATGTGCAATCAAGCATGTTTTCTCATTGTTGTTCAAATGAAAGATATTACCTCTAGTCTAATTATTGATTGCAATCTCCAAACTAGTTTTGTTCAAGATTTTGCATTTACCATTCTTGAATTGTAACTAAAATCCCTTTTCAACTAACTGACCAACACTCAAAAGATTATGCTTCAAACCTTCAACATAATAAACATTGTCAGTATTGTGCTTACCATCAAAAGATATAGTGCCTTTTCCTCTGATCAAACAAGATTTATCATCCCCAAATCTTACTAGACCTCCATTCTATTCCTGAAAAAGTTAAGAATTTACTTTTATCACTAGTCATATGATGTGAACATCTAGAATCAATGATCCATTCATCCTTTTCTTCAATTCTAGTTGCCAGGGCCTGCTCTATTGGTGATACAGTAGGTGTCGGTTGATCTTCTATTATTGCAACAAAATCCCATCCATTGTCTATCGGTTCCTCTTCAAAATCATCAGTAACTCCTTCATCAAAATAGTAACATGATTTGTCTTTATTTTTCTTAAATCTATATCTTTGATATTCAGGGTTAGGCTTATATGTTCTTTTAGCTTCTTCTCTCAATATTGCATGTCTATCAGCACACCTAGATGCCGTATGACCAATTTTATTATAGTTAAAACATTTAAATGGTGCTTAACCTTCATACTTACTTCCAACTGGACCTTTAGGCATTTTCCTTGCAAATAGTGCTTCAAGTTCTTCCATTTCTTCAATTTCCCTTCTGATATCTTCAAGTTCTTTTGCATAAAGTGCTTTCGAATTAGATTTATTGGATGATGATGATGATGATGATGATGATGCAGATGATGATGCTTTGAAGGCTAAATCTATCTTAATTGTAGCAACAAGACCAAATTCCTCAAGCTCAAATGATGAAAATTTTCCAACCAAAGTATCTTTAGATACTGATGCATTAGGCATTGTTCTTAATTCATTAATAACAATTACTTTCATTTTGTATGCTGGCGGCAATCTCTTAAAACTTGAGAAACAATCTCATCTTCACTTAAGGATCCTCCACAACATTGTATACCCAAAACAATTTCATTAACTCTTTCCATGAAAGCAGAAATTCTTTCATCTTCTTCCATTTTCAGATTTTCATACCTAACTCGGAAGCATCCCAGGTTTGCAATTTTGATAGTGGTATCACCTTCATTCAATGTCTCCAATTTATCCTAAATAGCTTTAGTAGTAGATCGGTCTGATAATCCCATGATTTGCTGATCTGACAATGCACTCAAAAGTGCTTCTCTTGCTTTGCAATCATTCTCCTGATCTTTACTCAAGTTAGGTGGATTAGGTTGACTCTGTGTAGGACAAACATAGCCATTCTTTGTAACATCCCATATGTGTCTTCTAATACAATTTAGATGTGTCTCCATTCTGATCTTCCATATACCATAGTTAGTTCCATCAAGTTTTAGACTATCCTTCCTAGAAAAGTTAGTTGCCATAGACTCTCCTCAAGTTGTTAAACTTCTGCACAAAGAGGACTTAGCGTTGATACCAATTATTAGGACCCAGAGGCAACTGAGAGGGGGGGTGAATTAGTTGACTATCAATTTTAACTCAAATATAACTGAATCAAACTTGATGCATAATATCGGTAAACCAAAGTTAATGCCGGTTGACAGCTTAACAGTAAATAACAATACCGGTGAAACTTTATGCATGAAATAGAAAGAGAAACAACATCCACAACACATAACATAGATATTTGTACATGGAAACCCTATAGGGAAAAACCATGGTGGGAAACCTTACCCACAATTAGATGATACTACTGCAGATACTATGTGTGTACAAATGGGGTCTGCACATGCAGAAAGGCCAACTGCATAGAGCTCACTGCTCAAACACAAGATGGGAGTCACACTGACTATAATTGGATGGTTAAATCCAATGATAATGTACTGCATAAAATAGCATCTTCTTATGCTAATTCAGTATCAGTTAAGCTCTGATTATCTCCTTCAAACCTTCCTTGAATCTTCAAATGATGTCTGTGTGAGTAGCTCTGCTTATATTCACATATACCAAATATCACAACCTTACCATACCATATTGCATTCCCTTGTACTACTCCATAATCTCACAAATGAGATCTTACATATATACCAAAACCTAAGACCAAATGTGTAGGTTGGATCAATAAGAATATTACAAATAAATCAATTACAAATGAATCAAGATGTGATGCATCATGTCAGCTCAATGCATTTACAATAATAACCAATCAATAAATCATCCTCATAACATGTCGTGCTGATCTGGAATAAATAACGCATGCCAGTCCATAACCTAGACCATTTTGCCGGTAACGACAAATGTGCCAACTCGATTAGACCAATAACCAAATCACCAAAACAAAGTATCCAAACAATGTCTTTGACATAACCAAGTAATCTCTAGATGATAATAGATCATCCTTAGTGTCGGTGAACAATATAACCTGCCAGTGAACCAAATACCGGTGATTGTGCATAAGTCACTAAACATGCCGATGAACATAAGAAAAGATCTCTAGAAAGATAAGTGCTGATAAGTGTTGACATCAAAGACAAAACCAATGCAACACATCCATAATACCAATAGTTCTAACTTTTCAAGAAGTTTCTCCTATGTTCAAGTACCCAGTTTTGACACTTCAACTCATCTTCTCATCATTGTTCATTGTCTATTCAAGGAAACTCATCTAATCTAATCTAAACCCTCAACCAGTTTAGACTAGGGCTTGGTGGCACAGTACCAACTTGTTTTCATTATGTGAATTGGTATGAGAACATAATGATAATGTATGTTGTCATTGATGTCAATATGTGATATGAAGAGAGAACGGGCATATGTGAGAACCGGTATATATGCCAAAGTAAAGCAGTATATTTGTTCAATGTGAACTAGCATGTCAAGGTGAACTAGCATGCAATCATGGGAATCGACACATGGAAGCATTGTATGACCACTGGTTGGTAGGTAGTTTCCACTTCAGGATTTTTGATTGGAGTACCTCAAGCCTGTGTGACTCAATCAGTGATCTCTGTGAAGGATCTTGCCTGAAGAAGACTATCCCTATCTACCTTGGGAATGTGCAAAGTCTATAAATGGTGATGACATGTGATGGGTTATCAGCCGCCATGAAATAGGTGGAAAATGAATGATGGAGAATGTCTTGACATTGGATCAAGACTGTTGCATTCAATACAGTATGATCAATGGTCAGGATTGAACTGTTTGAATTCCCTAACCTAATAGGTCTAGGGTTTAGGGTTTATGCTACCGACTTGTCTGTTGTCCTATAAGGTCGATGTTGTGATTCTTTCAGAGTTTGTTGGCAAAAGTTGTGTGTGTATCTAAGAGAAGAGATACATGATTCTTGCCAGACCAGAGGAGAGAAGTCATATCTGTAGAGTGTAAGTGCAAAAGGTGAAGAGGAGCTTAAGCAGATCTACATTGGCATTGAGTGTTATTATCAGGCCATTGATATACCTATTGATCTTTAACCACTTCAACAGTTGTGAAATCCCCTAATAGGGTAGCCTTAACTGGCTTGTTGAAAATCCTCTAACAGGGTAACTCGAAGCTACTGAGTTATTGATATCCTTTAGCTATTGAGTTCTTGAAATCCTCTAACAAGGTACCCTTAACAGGGTTTAACCCTTAACCAGGTATTGTAGCCATCCCTTAACCGGGTGATCCCTAACAGGATCGGTTCCTAACAGAACCTATTGTATCTATCTTTAACTAGACAAGGCTCCTAAGAGAGCGGACTTCCAAAGAGTTCAAAAACAAGCTTGTGGGTATTTATCCCCATTATGGTTTTTCCCAGTTGGGTTTCCACGTGAAAAATATGTGTGTCATGTGTGATGTTTTCTTCATGTGATGTTATGATTGTTTTCTGATTAAGTGGTGATGCATGTTGATCTTCCTATAATATGTACATCTTTGATGGTAAATTGCCTGTTCACGCATTAGAGTGAAATGGGAATGAAGAGTTAGATTATATGAGAAGATAAGTGTCAACCGGTCTTTTCTCATCTTAGTTACACTGGGTTTTGCCGATTGAACTCTATTGAAGGATCGATGCTACTGTTTGTCTGTCAGTGCATAAGTGTTAGTTGACAAATTGGTTTGAGGTTGAGTTTTTGCCTGTACTGATTCACCCCCCCCTCTCAGTACCGGTTTGGTACTATTCGTTCATCATTAAGTTATCACAACCAACTCCTCTAACCTCACCCCTCTGGAATCTTAAAATACATGTCCCTAACTGGCATTCTACCCATGGCCATTGGATCCCAATGAGTAGACTGCAAGTTAGGGTCTTTCTTGCATTGTAACCCTTGAAAATGGAGGGTTTCAACCTGCAGAAAATAAACGTTTGTAACTTCTACTAAACTTTACTTCAAAAGGTCAGACCTGGTGCATTGGCGAAATCATACGGAAAATCCTCTGTATGGCGAAATCAAATTTGTCTTATTTAATTTCTACACAAAACTTTACAAAACCTTCAACACACCTTCCTATGGTTGTCCACACATATATAAACCTCTTCCAACATCCATAACCAAATTTTGAATAGTTAGGAATGTTGGAGAAGTAGTTGTCATCCTCTTGACAACTTTGAAAAGTTGCTTGACAAAAAATGCAACATTTTGCAATTTTGCAATTTTAGAACAACATCGGTTATTAACTACCCAGACCTTATGGAAACACAACCAAGGTCATTATTTACTCCAACACCTAAGACAACATCCTAGACATACTAACTTTGACAAAATCCAAATTCCAAGCCTTCATGGCCTAGTAGACCTCTAGGTTTATATGCTCACCTAAGAGATTATTGACCATACAAAATAGGAATTCAGTTACATCGAGGTTGATCATTGATCCAACCCATAATTACAACATAAATGAACTTGTAGACAACACCATGTGCTTGAAATTTAGCTGTGTAATTAAATGTTCTCTGCAACACTCGTGGAAATTTTCCTTGTTGGAGATCATTTTAGGATAATCCTTCATCTCAATTTATCAAAGGGTCGACGAACCTTAAAAATCTAAATTTTCAATTTTGCCTTGGATATTTCTATTAATCTTTTCTAGAAAGGCCTTTCTTTTTGGTCTTGTAGACACCCAAAATTGTCATGTCTAATTAAATAAATATTTTATTTATTTAATTATCTAAGCCTAATTCTTCTATTAATTAAATAAATCTTTATTTATTTAATTAATTCATTTATCCTCTTCTAGCCTTATTTCTCATTTAAATAAATACATTTATTTATTTAAATTATCCTTTTCCTAAATTAAATAAATATTTTATTTATTTAATTGATCCCACTTCTTCTCTTAATTAAATAAATCTTTATTTATTTAATTAATTCATTAACCTTTTCTACCCATGACACATGTCATTCATCTCTTAATTCATACACTATCTACCCCTTTCATTATTTTATTATTTCTTTTACCTACCCTCTAATCATAGCCGACCTCCTTTTACACCTCTCAATCTTATCCCTCCATTTCATATAGTGTCTTCTATATAAGGAGATGCTTCCTTCATTATCAGACCTTAATCAATCATCCTAATCATTCATGCTAATCATCTTTTATGCAATTGACTACACTACGATCCTACTTGCAACCACATTCCGTTCTTTGTTGAGCTCTTGTGCATATAAAATCTGAGAGTAAATATATCAAGCAAGATCAATGGAGATAGGAAGAATGGAGATCAAAACCCTATTGGACATGTGATGGTATAATCTTTGTGATTTCATGTGATTTGCATTGTCTTAGGTAATCTTCATATGTTATGGTGGATCTTTGTTGATTGTTAGGCTAGGGTTTTGTGGTTGAATTCATTTAGCCTTTCAATATTGTTATTATTGTTATCCATTTTCACCATATACATTTTGGCACGCCCCGTGGGACATGGATTTTTCTTAGATCTATGTTTTTTGCAGATTTTTCTAACCCTATATTGCTATTTTGAGAAACAATTTGGAGAATAACCTTGTGCAGCTAGGGTTTTGGACACAAAATCAAGATCTTGGAGAGATTCGATCATATCTCACAAACGGCTAGGAAATTTTGCACCAAATGTTTTTTGCAGGTTGAAGAAAGTATCAGGAGCTCTCAATCCAAAATTCAGAATTTTTGAAGCACATTTTCAGTTTCTATGAATTTTTTATGATTTTTCATAAAAAAATAATTTTGAGAGCAAGTGAGAGAATTTTTCAGATTTTCTTACATTTTTGGAAATCTCTCGTAATTATACATAGGATCTGTTCTTTGTGATTTTAATTTTGATGCAAAATATTTCCCTAAAAATCGGATCTTTAAAAATTAGGGTTTTTCCTTATTTTGATCAGATCTCACAAACAACTTTGAATTGTGACATAAAATTTTTTATGCTTGTCAAAAAAAGTATCAAAAAGATTTAGTGAAAATTTCAGATTCTTTGGATCGATTTTTCATTTTATATGAATTTTTTATGATTTTTCATAAAAAATTAATTTTGAGAGCAAATTTGCAAATTTTTAGAATTTTCTTACATTTTTGGAAATATCTCAGAATTATACATAGGATATGTTCTTTGTGATTTTAAATTTGATGCTAAACTATTCTTCAAAAATCAGACCTTTGAAAATTAGGGTTTTGTATTATTTTACTCATATCTCACAAACTGCTTGGGTTTGCTGCAGAAAATTTTGTGTGCAAGTTTGAAAGACCATCAAGACTCTCCAGTAAAAATGTCAGATTTTTTGGATCGATTTTGCATTTTATATGAATTTTTTATGATTTTTCATAAAAAATTAATTTTTGGAGCAAATTAGCAATTTTTTTGGATTTTCTTACATTTCTAGAAATCTCTTGAAATTTTATAGGTGGTCTTTTTTTATGATGAATCAAATATTTGAATTGGTCAAAAAAATGCATTGTTGAAGGCCCCTATTTCACAAAGTCTTTTGGATCTAAAATTTACCTAACTTGTGTGCTTGCAGGAAGGGTTGATTATTTCAAACAATCCAAACTACTAATAAATCTTTGTTGCAGGTCCTTGGCAAGGGTTTTTGGATTTTTATTGTGTGCCTTGTTTTCATAGACTAGCAAACACTTCAATTGGTGCACTAAAATTGAATCATTGTCTTTTGTGTCTTGAGCAATAGGCTCTTTTTGTTTAATCTTTAGAGGGCCTGTCTTCCCGTGTGGTCATTAGGACTACTAGTGAGAAGAGAACGACCCAAGTGGTAGCGAGGAAAACCCACCTCTTCCAAACCACTATAAACAAATATATTCATGGTGAAAACTATGGATAACGTGTGCTGATTAGTTCATACCGACACTATGTCTCCCCATAAACCCGTTTGATCAAATTTATTTGATCATTTGTAGGGCGTAACCCCTACTGGCTGGGAGCCTTCTGTATTTATAGAGCTGAAAGTGCCACATGTATGGCCACACGAGCAAATGCCCTTACTAGCACCTTTTTGTTTTAGAAGCCCAAATCCTTCTAGTTGTTGGGGCAGGAGGTCGGACCTCTGGTAGCAGCCCACACACATACAGTTCTTAGTAGAGATACAAATTTTTCCATGGGGAGTTTTCGTGGGGACTGATGCTTGGCTGACTCGAGAAGTGAGTGCCGAGGGTGGAGCAAGTGAGGTCAAGCATCTAATTATCCGCTCTAAATAGCATAGCCTCAGGGGTAAAACCCCATGTGGGATCAACAACTATTGTCTTGGTCAGCCATAAGAATTGTGCTTGACTTATTTTAAACATTCAAACATTCAAGACCAAATAGAAAAACATTGTGTCTTTTGTGTCTTCAAGTGTATGCAAAACAATTTTACATCAAACAACACACTTTTCTTGGAGTCATTGTCAGTCTAAACACTTGCAAACATTGAGTCCTCATCAACATTGTGTCCTCTTGTCATAAAAAATAGTCAAACATTCAGATTTGGTCACAACCAACAACTTCACAAATTGGAAAAATTTTACAGTCCAGCAAACAAGAGCAATCAGTTTCAGAATTCTTGAGCTTCCTAGGTTGTTTCTCCAGGTTTTCATCTAGCATTCAACTTGTCTTTGGGTCTCACACAATCCATCATTGCTTCACATCTTGCTTTACATTCACACTTGTCTAAACTTGAGTCAAAAGGTCACTTGCTTGTCCTCATCATACTTTGTCAACACACTACATACAACAACACTTTGCTAAGTGGTCCCTCATCAAGGTCTATCACCTTTGGGTCTCATTTGGTCTTACTTAGAGTCAAGGTCAACTTACCTCATCAAGAGAAACTATCCTCTCTTTGGAAGTCACACCTACTCTACTACATACATACTTGGTCTTACACTTTGGACATTGCAAGTACACCTCAGATTCATTTACACTCCATCCAACTCTTGGTCTTCCATACTTTTTCCATTTTCATCTAGTCTCACACATCTTGGTCAATACCTAGTTCATGGTTGAAACTCGTCTTCAAAAATCTAGGAGAGAAACTAAAGAGGCTCAAGAGTCCGCAAACATGAGTTCTTATGAGTATGACAATGATGTCTTTTTCAATACTGATCATAACACATTACCTAACATGGATGCCTATAGAAACATTCCAAATGTTGAGAACATGGACACTACAAACAACAATGATACACATAATGACAATATGGACAACTTTTCAATACATTCAGCAGATGTGGAAGAATCCATTATGGACCCCCGCTTCAATCGACTGATTGAGGAAATAATGAGGAGAGATAGACAATACTTCTTACAAATGATGGCACAAAGTGGAGCCAAGATACCTCATGATTTTGACATGTCTCAAATAATGGAAAATCAACCTTTGCAACAAACTCACTCCAACATGGATCAAAGGAGGCCTAATAGTGGAGGAAATAGAGGACCATATATGGTACCTAAATCACCATCGTCTTTGTTTCAAAAACTAGAGGTCTCACATACACATGGTCAAGCATATGATACTCACCTTCGCAGACCATCATGGAAGTCTTATGCAGAAAGATATGCTCAATCACATACAAATGCTAAGGATCAACTACCAAAGAAATTGGATATTCAAAAGCATGCTCAAAATTTGGACACAAGGAAACCCCGTGTCAAATTTGGGGGCAACACATTAGAACATGACATGCTTGTAGAGTATGGTATACACGCACAAAATAGATATGGTGTTCCTCAACATGAATCTATACCAAGTGGTCCATATACGTAGCATCACTATAGACCCCCTCCATATGAACATGTGTATGATCAATATCATCCATATATGCAACATGCTCCTCCTCCAATTGGTGCCTCAAGCATGGGGTATGCTTCAAGAAGTCGATCTCCACCTAAGAGAAATTTGGAGCAACAAATCAGGGACTTACAAAAGAAAATGGAGGACATAAATACACCGAAGCCAACATACACAATGAGAGACATATGTCCTTATCCATTCGACAAGAGCATTCCAATGCCTCCATTTCCTACAAACTTTGTGACGCCTAAATTTGATAAGTATAGAGGAAAAGGGGATTCTAAGGCACACATAAGATAGTTTTTCACAGCTTGCATGGAAGTAGCTTCAGAATAGACATATTTGATGAGATTATTCCCACAAAGCTTAGGTGATCAAGCTATGGAATGGTTCTCCCAGCTCCCACCTGGTATTAAGTCATGGGGTGACTTAGCAGAGGCATTTATTCAACATTTCTCCTAAAACGTAGAGACAGACATATCAGTCACTACTTTGTGCAACACCAAGCAAAAAGAGGGAGAGTCTTTTGCATCATTTTTACAAAGATGGAGAAATCTAGCCAGCAGATGCTCTTGTGAAATTCCACAAAAACAAATGGTAGAGATGTTCACACAAAATGTTAACAAAGAGATTGGTTATGACTTAAGGAAAGCTTGTTTGTCCACCTTCAAGGACGTCATTGAAAAAGGCTTAGCGACAGAAAAGGTCCTAATTGAACAAGGATTCATTAAGATATTCAAGGAAAACAAAGATGACTTTAAAGGAAAAGACAAGCCAATATTTTGGAATAAAAACAAGAACATAGTCAATGACGGTGTTGTTGATGCCAACACAATGCGACCCATATTCATTTTTTCTGGATCATGTTCTACAAACAATCAAGTGAATACTCAAATAACTTCTAGATCACGAAGGAAGTATACCTCATTGGGAGAACCACTTGAGTCAGTTTTCAAGAAGTTAGTGGCAAACAAGGTGATCACAATTCCAGATTTCCCACCATATGAACCAAAGGTCAAACCAGATTGGTGGAACGATGATGAGTATTGTGAATTTCATAAGAGCAAGGGTCATAAGATAGGAAATTGTCATCGACTGAAGAACATCATACAAGATCTCATTGATAGAGGTGACATTGAGATTGAGGGACATTCATCTAATCAAGAACATGAGATGTTTAAGGAACCATTCCCAAAACATGACAAAGGAAAAGCTAAAGCCACAGAGGATCAAACCAACTATACCAGAGCATCCTATAACTATGATTCAACTATCAATCACATATCGATGGACAATTACGTCTCTACTATTATCATCAAGGACAAAGCATCCAAGAATTCTACTCAGAGACCCAAGATTGTCCTAAAAGGTATTGGATCTTCTTCCGAACCTACCTCTGAATGTCATGTTACAACCCACCGAGGTAAAATCACTTTGCAAGGTGCTCCAACTAAAAACACTGCTTCTTCATCAACTAAACCTGAGTGTGACCTTGTAGAACAGTTAGGGAAGACACCCGCGCTCATTTCAATCCTTGAGCTATTATGCATATCTCCCACACATAAAGCTATTCTTGACAAAATCTTGAGAGATACTGTTGTTCCTACTGATCTGAATGTGGACCAGTTTCAAGCCATGGTGGGATACCTTTCCATTCCACACTCCCTTACTTTCACAGAAGCCGATGACGCATCCGTAAGTCAGCCACATAATGCACCATTACACATTGAGGCCTTCATACACAAACATCAAATAAAAAGAGTCCTGAGAGATGGAGGAGCAGGTCTAAACATTTGCACATTAAGCACTATTACACAATTGGGATATTCTGATAAAGCTGTGAATTCTACAAACAAAATCACCATCAAGGCATATGACGATGAAGAGCATTCATCCAAGGGTACAGTCACCTTACCTCTCAGAGTTGGGCCAGTTACAAAGGATGTGGTTTGTCAAGTACTTGATCTTGATCTCACATACAACATATTGCTAGGACGTCCTTGGATTCATGAAATGAGCTCAGTCCTATCTACATATCATCGATGTATCAAGTTCCCTCACAATGGAGTTGAAGTGACCATCAAAGTGGATCCAAATCCATTCATATATTGCAACAATCTGCAACCTCGATCAGAAATAACAATCCCAGTCAATCAAGAAGCTATTCCTTCATCAGCATATGTGGATCCAGAATCATTAAAAGCTTCTACATCAAAACAAGCAGAGATCAAAGAAAAGTTCAAGTTTAAAGACATGGGATGTGGGGAGTATATCTTTCATGTTGATCAACTCCCACTATCTCCTAAGGTATTCAGTTGACATTAACAATCTATAAACAATTTGCAAGGAATTGGGTGTGAACCACCTAGTGTTGTGGCTACTAAGTCTGAATGCAAATCTCCTCTAGTGGTGCAAGCAACTCTTGATATCAATAGTCCTAATAGTGGTTCCAGCGAAGAATCTATTGAGCATATCGCCAACCCTCTTGAGAACTCACATAGCTTTACCATATCATCCACTCATTCCATTTCATCTTCGCTCCCAGACTTGGATCAACAACAATTAAAAAAGCCCTTACTAATTGGGGATCAAAAATCAAGCTTTGAAAAGAAAAATCTAAAAGTCAAAAATAAAGAAAATTCCTTTAGTCCAAATCAAAATCAAAAGCTATTGGACTCTGCAAAAATCAAAGTCAAGGATAAAAATCTTATGAAGCAAAAAGAGAAAGAGTTGATCTCCCCTAATATCAAAATAACTGGGGGCAAAAGTTCTAAAATTTCAAGTCAGAAAGAATACTTGTTGATCCTAAGTCTCCATCATGCTATCTTCCTTTCACTTCTTTTCGCAATCATAAGCCTTCATCACTCATCCACTTGTTCTGCACATCACCCCCCTTTTGGTGATACATCATGGACCTTTAATGGAGCTTCCTCGAAGGACTTCGCTATCAGTGATGCCCAAACTTCTTTAGGTGACACGCATACGGGCCTGTGTAGTCCACACGCTAGTAATTCTATCTCAGTTCCTTTATCAAGGAAGACAATCACTCGAGCTACACATCATTCAGTCAAGGAATGTTGCAGCTACAATCACAAAGTCAAGCCTCACACATTTGAGGTAGGTGACTTAGTTCTCAGAGAAAATCATAAAAATCAGCAAGACAGAGAAAAGAAGGGCAAGTTCGAACCAAATTGGCTTGGTCCTTACATCATTACAGCAGCATATGGATCTGGGGCATATCAACTCTCAACTATAGAAGTTGAACCTTTGGAGGATCCTATCAACAACATGCACCTTCATAGGTTCTACACATAGCTCTTCAGAGTATCCTAATTCAAAAAATACAAAAAAAATTCAAAAAATTCAAAAATACAAAAAAATTATAAAACAAAAAAATCGTTACTTGGTGAAAACCTGGCAAACAGGCGCCTTGTGACACAAAAAACATTAAAAAATAAAAAAAAGTAAAGAGAAATAATTTCATCCAATGGTGAAAACCACTTCGGTGGCGCCCTGGGCAAGTACCATGGTGAAAACTGGGTCACCAACGCCATGCGTAGAGACATTGCTCCTCCCTCCTTCAGGATTCACTTTCATCCTTTCACTTTGCACACACTCACAACCTATTCGTTCATAATAAACTTGTAACCCATTCCCATCATGGCTTGTTATTGATCTACCCAAGATTGGTTAGCCATTCATAATAAACCTCCCTTTTCACCTCCCTTTCCATCCATAATAAATCAGATCCTATCTGTGGCTAAGGCAAATCCTACGTCTAGTGATGGGTGTGGAACTGAGAACATCACATGTTTCAAGGAGTATAGTTTCTTCCAGCTTCCTTCAGTTAGTGATGGGTGTGGAACTAAGAACATCACATGTTTCAAGGAGTACAATTTCTTCTAGCTTTCTTCAGTCTATCCGCGCACAATCCGCAATAAAGCAACATTTGCATCGCAAATCTGCAATAAAGTTTCAACTTCTCCATAATAAAGTATTAGTTTCATGGATTCAGTCAGTTTCAGATGAGACATAGTAGCAACAATGGGCTTCAATAAATCAAATCTTTCAACAGACTCAGACAACATATGGTTCAGTGCTATCTATCCTTTTTGTGAAAGTAAACATTGTGACCACAATCAAATACAACTTTATACAAGTGACAAGAGACACTAAACTCGAGGACTATAGTGGGTGTTGGTGTCGAGTCTTGGTTTTCTTTTGATTTTATCTTTCTGGTGACATGTCTTTTAGCTTTTCTAGGATGTCTTTGACTAGAGATTCTATCTCCAGGATGTCTTTGACTAGAAAGGCGAGGATGGGGTATCGTCACCTATTTGTATTTTCTGTCTGTGGATTGTCTCTTAGTAATGCTATGACTTGTCCAAGGATATGAGGACAGTGTGAGTCTAGTATGAATTGGGGCATTCCTTGTTTGTGATTGTCTTATCTCCATGCAAACAGGTACAATGACTTTCTAGGTCAAACATATGCCTCGATTGTCATAACCTATTTTGCCATAATAAAGCTCAATGATGATAACGCACAAGAAGCTCTTTCACTTTCATATCTTTTGTCTTTCATCCCCCCTTTCTTGATTGACTTCCATCATCCTTCTCAAGTCCGTGTAGCCTGCTATCACATGACTGAGTATAATGACACACCAAAAACATTTGCATTTCATGTAGTTGCACCTACATTACCACATATAAGCATTTCATACATACATATAGATATCACAACTGCATCACATCCTGCACACAACACCTGTTAGCACAATTTACATTTGCATTATCATATTCATCTGCATTACTTACATTCACATTTGCATATAAAACATAAACGAACAAAAAAAAAATATATTGCATTGCATCATATACATATTTGCATCCATATCATAAGCATCACATAAGAACATCTCATCACATAGGTATGCATGCATATAGCTGCCACAAAGATGAATCATCTCATATATATATATATATAAAGTGTCATGATACAATGATGTCAAAATCATATGGCTACAATCACCCGCAGGTGTCTACATCATTATACAAAATGGTACAAAACTGATACAGAGGAACTCACTGATCACTCCTGCCAACACTATTGGTAGTGCTAATCCTATCCATGTCATGGTATCCCATGCCACGTGTCCCACCCTCATCTCCAATCTTGGATCCTAGAACACTCATCTAAGGGCATCCCTATCTCCATCTCGATCGTACGAAATCAGCTCCCCATCAATCGGTATCCGCATAATCCTATATACATCCTCCAGGGTGACTGTCATCTCACCCATCGGCAAATGAAAAGTACATGTCTCAGAGTGCCATCTCTCAGCCAGTGCAGTCAGCAAACCCATGTTTGCCCAAAACTCAAGCACATACAGGAGATGTCTCAAACCCATCTCCTCGATGGCAGCTCTATCCTCGAGCGACAACTCAGGTTGCAACCTCTGCGTCGATGGGAATCTCTCCCATGACTCTAGCATCGGCAAATACTCCTGCAGTCAAACAACTCAATCATGTTAGTTATAGTGGCATTCACTGTTTATCACAAAATGCTACTTGCTATCTAAATGCATATGGCTATCTACCCTAGTGACACTCAATGTTCATCACAAAGTGTTGCTATTTATCCTAGTGGTACTCACTGTTCATCACAAAGTACTACGTGTGTGACACTCCCTATTCATCACAAAGTGTTACTCACATTTGCACTCACTATTCATCACAAAGTGCTGCTCATATTTTAGTACTCCCTGTTCATCACAAAGTACTATATCTTGGTACTCACTGTTCATCACAAAGTGCCTTGATCTATCTTATCATAGGGCCTATGCTTGAGTGAATCCTCTTGAGTGGTTTTCTAATTGGCAACGTATGTTCTATCACAGAATTGTCAATCCTAGCCCTATTTGCTATCCTAGTCTTCCCTAGAGGACCTGCTTGAGTGTATCCAATCGACAATGTATGTTCATCACAATGTAGCTTATCCAATCGACAATGTATGTTCATCACAGAACTGCCGATTTGACCTAGAAGACACAAATTCACATTTTTGGACACAAACACGCTTTCCTGACATAAATGTGCATTTAATACATTACCTAGCATGCATTAATGACAACAATAAATGCATCAAAGTACAAGGAGGTTTTACGGTACTTACTGGCTCTCCTGCCTTTGCTGGCCTCTGGAATCAGCGAATGCGATCGAATCTGTGAACCAAAGCCATCGCTGCTGACTACTGCTGCTCTTTTCTCTCTCTGCACTCTAATCTCTTGGAGGTGTAGATGACAATGAGGATGTCTTTCCCTCGTGGTCTATCTTATAGACTGCCCTAGCCCTCGTTTCCCAAGTCAGTCTTCATTATCCCGTGACTTTGTCACTTTATCCGGTCAGTCCATTCTCGCCTTTCTTTCTTATCGAGAGATTGTCTGTGATCTTTTCAGACATTTTCATCCAATCTCTTGAGGGGGCATACCATTCCCATCTTGGGGCAACTTTGTATCAGTTCATATTATGTTCTTTGAAACAACGTGACAAGCCGCATTGTCTCAAAGAGGGGCAAAATGTAGACACCCAAAATTGTCATGTCTAATTAAATAAATATTTTATTTAGTTAATTAGCTAAGCCTAATTCTTCTATTAATTAAATAAATCTTTATTTATTTAATTAATTTATTTATCCTCTTCTAGCCTTATTTCTCATTTAAATAAATACATTTATTTATTTAAATTATCCTTTTCCTAAATTAAATAAATATTTTATTTATTTAATTGATCCAACTTCTTCTATTAATTAAATAAATCTTTATTTATTTAATTAATTCATTAACCTTTTCTACCCATGACACATGTCATTCATCTCTTAATTCATACACTACCTACCCCTTTCATTATTTAATTATTTTTTTTACCTACCCTCTAATCATAGCCGACCTCCTTTTACACCTCTCAATCTTATCCCTCCATTTCATATAGTGTCTTCTATATAAGGAGATGCTTCCTTCATTATCAGACCCTAATCAATCATCCTAATCATTCATGCTAATCATCTTTTATGCAATTGACTACACTATGATCCTACTTGCAACCACATTTCGTTCTTTGTTGAGCTCTTGTGCATATAAAATCTGAGAGTAAATATATCAAGCAAGATCAATGGAGATAGGAAGAATGGAGATCAAAACCCTATTGGACATGTGATGGTATAATCTTTGTGATTTCATGTGATTTGCATTGTCTTAGGTAATCTTCATATGTTATGGTGGATCTTTGTTGATTGTTAGGCTAGGGTTTTGTGGTTGAATTCATTTAGCCTTTCAATATTGTTATTATTGTTATCCATTTTCACCATATACAGGTCTCTTATAGAATGGTGGATTTTAAATGCAAGAGCTTTGGAGATTTCCATTTTTGTTTTTAACAAGGTAGTGATTTTTGTTTCCTTTCTATTGTGGTGGTTTTGAAACTCAAGATCAGTGGCCATTTTTGGTCTGGATGGATACTCTAATTTGTTTAACTTCCGAGAAAAGGCAGACAACATTTCTAGGTGAGATCAAAGATAAGAAACTCAAAGTTATTGTCCACAATGACCAACCACTAGTTCTTCATGCCATGAGAGGAGTTCTAGGTGATGATTTTTTAATGGTTGATCATAAATACTGAGTAAATTCATACATCTCTTCTATGTTTTTAGCAATTGCATTGGATTCGGGTTTTAACAAGGAAAAAGAAAGAATGCTCTATGTTAGGCTCTTTAAAAGGTGGTTTCTGGGAGGAATTGATGATGTTTTGTTGAATATGGACAAGTTTAAATGTTTCCCTATCTCGAAGGATTTTTACAAGTTGCATCAAGATGTCCCAAAATTCCATCTCATTGTTCTGGATGACAATGACGAATACTAACACAACAAGTGTGTGGCCATTACGGGATGTAATTCTTCGTCAATTGGACAAAAATGGGGACTAATATCAACCCAGAATGGATCAAAAATTGCATTCAACTAAAGGGGATGGAATGGACATTAAACGTCGAGGACATTACTCCAAAGGATGTGGTTGATGCTAATTAGGGAAAGGTTTTTGGTCTGACTGGTGCTCAAATTTTTTATGCATATTTCCTTTTATGCTTGGTTGGATTTTGGATTGATATTGTTAGAATTGGTCTAGGTAGCATATTGATCCATTTTGTCTAGTATGGATCTTCTGGTTGGGTATGCCTAGATCTTTTTCATGTTTCTATCATCAATTTAAAATTTGTTAAACTTTGTTAAACCTTTAATATTTTAATATAAATGGGTGTTGGCCCTTCTATCTATTTAATTACCAAAAATGAAATATATTTACCAAGCACGTGCATGAATTTTTCGAGTTAGATATCCTACCTTAGATTTTGATTCATGTTAAAACCTATGGATCACAACTTTAATTCCAAAGAAAACATATTTATGTTTCTCTATTTTAAATTTTTTGGCTTCCATGGTAAAGTTACACAAGCAACAAGGAATAGTCTTCTACATAGATGAGGAATAAATTTCAAGGCAATCACATTTTCAAGACTTACTGAAGAAGGGATAAGAGGGACTATGAAGAAACAATTTTTCATTGAAATCATTAGTATTTGAACATGTATCATTCAAGAGACAATATATATATATATAGAGACAATATATATATTGTCTCTCTCTATATATATATATCCCTCTCAATGAGATTTTGATATTGCATATAGATATTTTAGTAGTGATTCAATCTTAGTAGAGTATTTAACTAAACCAATGTCACAAGCTCCTAATAAAGAAAGAAAACCTCAAGCATCAAGGAATAGTTTGTTGGCAACAAGGTAACAAACTGAGAGGGGGTGGGGTGAATCAGTTTTCTCACAAACTTAAACAACTCAAACTTAAATTGAGATGTGATAAAAAGTTGCAATTAAGTCACAAATCAACACCACATCAATAACACACATAACACCAAGATTTTTGATGTAAAAACCCAGTTAAGGGAAAAACCACAGTGGGAACCTAGCCACAATCAGATAATACCCTATTAGGAGTAAATGAAATATTACAATGGGGAATGCACATGCATTCAAGCACACTACCTAGAGATCACTACTTAAATCACAAAACAAGAAGGGCTACATTCCTAAGGAAGACTCACTGTCTTACAAAAGAATTTAGATTACATTTGGAGGATCATGAACTGATGAAATAGAATCTCCACATGCCTAGTTACAATTCCGGTTAAGCACAATTTGATCTGCTCTGCAACACACTTCTCTACACTACTGAAGGATGAAAACACTTTCTTGCACATTTACTTGATCACACACTCGTAGATACAACATAGATACATCTCACACATGATTATTACATATATTTATATAGATCATTAACCTATGTTTCAAGGCTAGCTCAACCCTCAATACTAATTATAGAGCATTAACCGCACATGCTACAACAATACATGCAAACCAAAACAATGTCGACTAAGACATAGTTTGGACGTAAATCGACACTCCACACAAGAAACACTACCAAGAACTATGACTCAAACATCCACAACATGCTTCAATCATCATTAATGTCACTTAACATGAAGAACACCATTGGTTTAAGAAAATGATCAACAACACTCACAATGATCAATGTAGACCATCAACACAGATAAAACAAAATCTTGAAACATCCACAAGTAATGTGAATCACCATAGCAACAATTGAAACATCATCACTTGCTAGAATCTCCATCATTAATATACCAAACCTCAAGAACATATGTCGAACTGACTATGAAACTAAAAGATTCACTTGCGGAGCTCCAAATCATGAACCATCTGAATTGAGGACACATATGAATGTCCCAAACACTCTGCCAAATCCGCAAACCAATATATTGTAATTCTGGAGCAATGTAGAGTAGAAACCAGAACACTAAACACCGCAAACAACTAAACAACCAACCACAATACCATACCTCATAATTCCTTCAAATCATCATGTGGACCACATAAACTTTAGCTAAATCAACTAGAGATACTTATCTCAAAACCCATTAAACTGCAACATCTCAATTGCAACACACTTACCAAACCAACTCATTTAATCTGACTGCAACACTGGAATACACAGAAGAATATGTTGACATAAATGAAAACACATAATTCTAGCAAAATTCTCAAGAATATCCAACAATATCGCCCTTTGGCATTGATGGCAACATTTGAATGTAAAAATAAATCAACACAAAGAAATTGACAACCAACAATCTCCTCATAACTCACAATAATCTCCCATTGAGATCAACACAAAATATAGAATTTTTTCACATACTTCTCTCCCCCTTTGACATCAATGCAAAAGGCACATACAACACAAATCTTTATTCTCTCCCCCTTAAACCAAACTTTTTCTAAAATTCTAAAACACACCATTGACTAGTCCCCCTGAGTAGCAACTACCACTCATCAATCCAGATCACAAGATATCTTTGTGAAGTTGACCAGACTGATGCAACTCAATGCATCTTAGTTCTCATCAAGAGGGGAAATTACCCCTAGCTTCTTTCTGAGATACTCAATATATCTTTAGGCAAATGCTTCATGAAGATATCCGATATATGTTCCATTGTAGATACATACTCCAATCTGATTTCCTTCTCATTCACCTTCTCTCTCAAGAAATGAAACTTGATTGATCTATGATTGGTCTTTGAATGCAAAACCACATTCTTAGAAATATTGATAGCACTTGAATTATCATAGTATATAGCAGTAGGCTCATCAAAAAGAACACTGATATCCTTCAAAATTTGCTTCATCCAAGTCACCTAATTACAGTTGTTAGCAACAATAATGTATTCAACTTATGTAGTAGATAAAGAGATATTATTCTGCTTCTTACTTATCCATGAAACCAATCTCTTACCCAAGAAGAATGCACCACCACTAGTACTCTTTATGTCATCAACATCACCTACCTAATCAGCATAAAAAAAAGAACTCAAAATAAAGTCATCATCTCTAGGATACCACAAACCAAAATCAACTATCCCTTTCAAATATCTAAAAATTCTCTTCACAGCTACAACATCAGATTCCTTAGGATCAACTTAAAATATAGAAACAAGACACACAACATTTATTATATCTAGTCTAGTCTGAGTCAAATATAACAAACCATCAATCATAGATCTGTATCTAATCTGATTTTCTTTGGGAGAGTCGTCATCTTTTGTCAACTTACATCCGGTCACCATAGGTGTACCAATAGGATTTGAATCATCTAAACCAAACTTCTTCAATAGTTCCTTCACATACTGAGATTGAGATATGAAAATACCTTTATCCAACTAAGTAATTTACAATCCCAACAATAATTTCATCTCACCTATCACAAACATCTCAAACTCATTATGCATATCATCAACAAACTTCTTGCACAAAACATCATTTTCACCAAAAATAATATCATCAACAAAGACTTCAACAATTAACATGTTATCATTATCAATCTTGAAATATAAATTACTATCAACAGTACCTTTATTCAATCCAAGCTTCATCAAATACTTATCCAATCTGACATACCAAGCTCTTGGAGCTTGCTTCAATCCATATAGTGCTTTCTTCAATCTACAAACCATATCTTTTTGATCTGTCAACTGAAAACCATCTCATTGCTCGATTAAGAATGGCTAACTTGACATCCATCTGATACACTTTTAAATCTTTGTAAGCAACATAAGCAAGAAATAATTTAACAACTTCAATTCTATCTACTAGAGAAAAAGTCTCCTCAAAATCAATATTTTCCATCTGAGAATAACCTTTACAAACAAGTCTTTCTTTATTCCTAACAACTTTATCTTTTTCATCCAATTTATTCTAAAACACCCATTTAGTTCCAATTACATTTTTATCCTTAGGTCTGGGAACTAGAATCCATGTATTATTCTTTTCAATCTAATTCAACTCTTCTTCTATTGCTTTAACCCAATTTTCATCTTTACATTCTTCATCAACATTCTTCGGGTCAATCTTAGAAATCAAGCAATACTCTTCAGCAATTCTTCTCCCAATAATCACACCTCTATTCTTATCACCTATTATCTGATTCTCTGAATAATTTAACCTTACATACCTAGGAGTCTTAGGATTTTCATGATTCTCAGACTCTTGAACTCTCTCTTCTGCACTAGCACTTGCACCTTCTCCTTCATTCTCAAGCTTTTCTGGAGCACTCTGAACTTGATTCTAGGTCTACACATGCTTTTCGTTATCTACACTAACAATCTGATCATCTAAATCATATTCGAAGCATCTGGGTTGATAATCATTTCCTTCATCAACTTTTACATTAGCACTCTCAACTATCTTTCTCAATCTTTTATTATAACATCGGTAGGGCTTGCTCTTAGTAGAATAACCAAGAAAGATTCCTTCATCACATTAGCATCAAACTTCCCTAGATCTTCATCTATTATGATATATAGTTTACTTCCAAATATTCTAAAATATCTAACTATAGAAACATGACCAAATGATAACTCATAAGGAGTCTTACCGGTATCACCTTTGATATGCACCCAGTTGAAAGTGTATATGGAAGTACTCACAACTTCTCTCCAGTAGATATGCAAAAAATTTCCTTCAATCATCATCATCTAGCAGCTTCCTAAATTGTTCTATTCTTCCTCTCCACAACACCATTCTGCTAAGGGGTCTACTAAGAAGATAACTGTCTCTTCACCCCATGCTCTTCACAAAAATAATTGAGCTCACCAAAGGTAAATTCACCACCTCTATAAAATCTTAGACACTTTAGCTTCTGTCCACTTTTAGTCTCAACCATAGATTTGAAAATCTTGAACTTCTCCAATCCTTTAGACTTCTCCCTTAAGAAAGTAACCCACATCATCCTTGAATACTCATCAATCAGCAACATGAAATACATATTACCCTGCAAACTTCTCACTCTAGAGGGACCATGGTGCAGGGGCACCTCTTCAACAAGCCATTCATGGATCAGAGGATGAGGATTAGGATCATTTTTAAATGTCTTTGGTTTATGCATTTTCATGTTTTGAATAAGGACCCCACCTTGTAAACCAATATCTCAAATTAGGCATCCTGATAAGCCAATTTGGACAATTTGATAAATAGGGGTAGCATGATGTTTGTTTTGATGTTTTATAGGATTTTAGGGTGTCTAGGTGGTGTTTTATTGATCCAAGTTGAGTGGATCCAAAACTTGGTTTGATTGACAACTTTTGTCAAAAATGCAACTTTTGAAACTGCAACTTTTACAAGCAAAAGTGCAACTTTTCAAATTTAAGTTGATGTAAGCCTCTCAATGGATCCAAACTCTTCAAATTTGGTTAGAAACCATTTGGGGAAGGTCTATATACCTTGTGGACATGATTCCCAAGGTTGGTCTGATTGGTGATTGAAGTTTGAAAGCATAATAAGACAGAAAACTAAGTTTTTCCCTAAAATTCTAAACTTCTTGTGGTTGTACGTCATTGTACGGATTGATTCTGACAAATGTGTTCATGGAGAATGTATAGGATTGATTCACCTTTGTTTTGGTAGTGGTTTGAGGACTTGATCTTCTATGAGCAGTGAGAACACCTTGTTTTACTATTTCCATGATTATTTACAGGGGAGGATTTGTTGTGAAGAGTATGATGCAAATCTAGGTAGGCATCTCCATGTGACTACCTTGGACAAAATTAGGACAGTCATCCTAAAATCTCATAGTGGTGGATTCTCGGCATGCAACCATGGAATTAGAGGTTATTTGAGATCCCCCACATTCTCATGAAGTTGTTTTTGTGTTTTAGGATTTAGAAATTGAAGTTGCTTTGTAAATTAGGCCTAATAGCCATAATTAGGCCTCTAGGCTTCTAAAGGGTTCAGACCCTTAGAGTGCAAATATTGCCAATCCCTTTTGGGGATATGTGTAGCTCAATAAAGGGTATCTATAATGATGAATAGTTTGCCAGGTTGAGTTTAATATTTTGGAGTTAAGGGCAAAATACCCGTTGCATAGGGCTACTAGCCTAGGAGGTGGGTTTCCAAAGGAAGTATAGGGCATTGATGTCAAAGTCTGAAACAAATGTTTGGAATGGTTCCTATGTATCATGAATTGAGCAAATCCAATGCCCCCAAGAGAAAGAGTTATGGAGATGTTTGGTGGAGATGTTGAATCCATTTACTCATGTTGAGTAGGTGCTAGTCTAGAGGAGTGTGAGTAGTTCAAACCTTAAGGTGTGGAGTCCTTTTTGTAGGATCCTTGTTATCATTTGAAGGGGTCTAAACTAAACCTTTTGGACCTGTCCTTAGGTGTGATAAGGGCTCTACATCAAGTGGTATTAGAGCTTAGGAGTGTCCTTTAGACTGGAGAAGAAGACAAGATGTTAGAGGAAGAGGGATCCTGAGATCTCCCAACAAGGATGACCAATGTTGAGTTGGTTGTCTTTGTGAAGAAGTAGATGGCAAAGAGAAGAGAAGTTAGGGCTGAGAATCAGGCCTTAAGAAATGAAATGGACCAGCTGAAGGGCAAAGTGGAGAGGGGAGAGAGAGACTTTGGAGGAGATAAAGAAGGGGATGAAGAGGAGATCCCTAGGCAGGAAGAACTAGATGTTCCTACAGACCATAGACCCCTGATGAGTGTCCTCAAGTCCATGGAAAGGAGAACAATGGATGTGAAGTTGGAACTACTAGTTTTTGCAGGTAAGATGAAACCTGATACAGTGATGGAGCGGATAGACTCCTTAGACAATTTATTTGAGAGTGAAGACATACCAGAGCACCAAAGGGTGAAAATGGCCCAATCCAAAATGAAAGGGGTTGCACTAACTTGGTGGAATTTCATCCAAGATGAGAGGGTGAGAGATGGGAAGAGAATATTTTCTACTTGGAAGAAGATGATGGCTTTATTGAAGGAAGCCTACTATAGTGTCCAATTGCATAAGAGGAGACATAACTTGAAGCAGAAGGAGATGGATGTGAGTTCCTACACAAAGGAATTCATGAAGTTATGTGTGAAGACCAAGGTAAAGGAGAGTAAGGATGAAAAAGTGGTGAGATATCTCAATGGACTGAGATTTTCCATCCAAGAAGATTTGAATATGCACACCCCGGAGATAGTCCAAAAATGTTCTTAGTTGGCACTTAAGGTGAAGGAGAAGCTAAACAGAAGGTAGGAACAAAATAGTAGAGGCAAAGGGAGACAAAAAAGAGGGGGAAGAAGCCCTTTTAGAGGCAAAGGAAATGGTTTTGGATACCAAGGTGAGACTAGTCAAGAAGGCACGAGAGGAGAGAGCAGTTACAACCAAGGAGGAGGCTACAATCAAAGAGGGAACTTTAGGGGCAGAAGACCACTCTATAGAGGAAGATCCCAAGGTAGAGGAACTCCTAGATGTTACAACTACAACCAAGAGGGGAACATGGCCAATAGGTGTCCAGAGAAGGCTACAAGCTCCATGGGAGAAAGGAGGAGCAACTTGGTGTAGGAATCTAATTGCCAAAGTGTGGCGAGTGCAAACTCCTATCAAAGTGTCAATGCTCCTGATAGCTATGGCTACCCTAAAAGAGGAGAGGCTCTGATGATGAGGGGAGCAGTGACCACCATGAAGGTACCTAATAAGGATCCCCCACAAAGAAAGTCTCTTTTCAAGACTACCTGCAAGGCAGGAGGAAAGGTATGCAAGGTCCTGATAGACTTTAGGTCTACTGAGAATTTTGTGTCACTTGAAATGGTAGAGAAGGTTAAGTTGAGAAGGTTGCCACATCCTTACCCCTACAAGGTCTCATGGCTCACCCAAGGTCAACAAGAAGTGGTAGAAGAGAAAGCTTAGGTAGAGTTCTAGATTGGATCCTACAAGGATAGGTTGTTATTTGATATAGCCAAGATGGATGCATGTCATCTCCTATTTGGAAGATCATGGCAGTTTGACTTGAAGGCTTATCATGATGGAGTTAGAAACACATATTCAATCACCAAGGATGGTAAGGTGATATAACTTTACCTCTGATGGAGAGTGAGATATAACCAAAGGGGAAGGATGCCAAAGTGTTGTTGGTAGAAGGAAAGTAGTTCATGAAGGAGATTGCAGAGAAGGATGCAGTTTGCTATGCCCTCATTCCCAAGTCCAAGATGATAAAGGAGCAAGTTCCAGAGAGGAAAGAAGAAGGAAAGAGGCACATAGAGTCTGCAGTCAAATAGTTACTTGACAAGTACAAAGGCATCATCTCAGATGGAATGCCAAGATCCCTACCACCGGTGAGAGACATAAGTAATTGAATAGATCTAATCCCTGGATCTACCCTACCAAATAAAGCAGCATACAAGCTTACTCCAGACCAAAATCCAAAGACAAAAAGACAAATTAAGGAGTTTCTAGAATAAGGACTAATTGGCAAAAGTCGAAGCCCATGTGCAATACATGTCGTCCTTGCACCCAAGAAAGAAGGCACTTGGAGGCTATGCACAAATTCAAGGGCCATCAACAAGATAACTATAAGGTATAGGTTCCCAATCCCTAGGATAGAGGATTTACTTGACTGCTTGGGGAGTGCAAAATATTTCACCAAAATGGATCTAAAAAGAGGATACCATCAGATTAGAATAAGGCCAGGTGATGAATGTAAAACAACTTTTAAAACCAATGAGGGGTTATATGAGTGGAAAGTCATGCCATTTGGGCTATCCAATGCCCCTAGTACCTTTATGAGGTTGATGAATGAGGTCTTGGTGGAATTCATAGGCAAGTTTGTAATAGTATACCTAGATGATATCTTGATCTTTAGCCACACAAGGGAAGAGCACCTCAAACATGTAGATATAGTCCTAAAAATGTTACATGAAGAGTAGCTGATGATAAATTTGGATAAGTGTTTATTCATGCAGGAGGAGATCATTTACATGGGCTTTGTAATCTCACAAGGTGAGTTGAAAATGGACTAGGAGAAGGTAAGTGCTATACGGTCTTGGCCAACACCTAAAACCATGAATGATGTTCGAAGTTTTCATGACCTAGAAACTTTTATAGGAGGTTTATAAGGGGGTCTAGTCATGTTTTTGCACCAATGCTTGACACCATAAAAGGAGGACAAAAGTGCAGGTTCAATTGGACCAAGGAGGCATATGACTCATTTGAGACCTTGAAGATGAAAGTTGCAAAACAACCAATCCTTGCCCTAACAGACTTCAACAAGATATTTCAAGTAGAATGTGATGCAAGACACATGGCTATTGGGGCAGTACTTAGTCAGGAGGGAATGCCAATTGGCTTTTTTAGTGAGAAACTAAATGATGCCAAGAGGAGATATTCATCCTATGATTTGGAGATGTATGCTTTACTCCAGTCATTGAAGAAGTGGAGCCACTATTTATTACCAAAGGAGTTCATAGTTTTCACTGGTAACCAGGCTCTAAGTTTCATAAAAAATCAAGAGAAGTTAAATCACAGGCACATGAAGTGGGTAAAGACAATACAAGCCTTCACCTTCAACCTCAAGCACAAAAAGGGGGTCAAGAAAAAAGTTACAAATGCCTTGAGCAGGAGGGTCTTAACCATCAACCAAATTAAGATGGAAAGTGTTGGCATTGCCTCCTTGAAGAATATGTATGACGCTGATGAAGATTTTGGAGAGATCTACAAGGTATCATGTTGAATTTTCTGATTTTTTGATCCAAGAGGGATTGTTATTCAAGGGTGGATAGTTATGTATACCTATGTGTTCAATGAGACTGAATATTATTAGGGAGAAGCATTGTGGAGAAATGGCAGGTCATTTTGGCCTTGACAAGACACTTGACCTTGTGAAAAGACACTACTAATGGCCTAAGTTGCAGTCAGATGTTAGGAGGTTTCTAGAAACATGTGTGATCTATCAAAAAGCCAAAGGGAAATCCACCAATGTAGGTTTGTACAAACCCTTACCCATTCCTTCTAGGCCATGGGAAAGCATAAGAATGGATTTTGTGTTGGGTCTACCTAGGACAAGGAAGGGGCATGACAGTGTTTTTTTAGTGGTGGACAGATTAAGCAAAATGGCTCATTTCTTGCCATGTAAAACCTCTTGTAATGCCTCATATGTTGCAGACTTGTTTTCAAAGAGATAGTCAGGATACATGGGTTACCCCTAAACATAGTCTCAGATAGGGATGTGAAGTTCATAGGAGATTTTTGGAGGACCCTTTGGAAGAAGTTGGGAACCAACCTAGCTTTCTCATCAGCCTACCATCCCCAAACAGATGAACAAACTGAATTTGTCAATAGGTCCTTGGGGAGCCTATTAAGATGTAAGACAAGACAACATGGAGAAAAATGGGACAACATACTATCAAAGGTAGAGTTCTCATACAATGACACCATAAATAGAAGCACTAGGAAATCTCCTTTCAAAATTGTGCATGGCATCCACCCAAGAGGTGTATTAGAGTTGAGAGAGTTACCTTAAGAAGAGTCCATTAGTGTAGATGGTGAAGCTTTTGCATCAGCTATCAAGGAGGTACATGATCAAGTGAAATCTCATGTCCAACAATCTGCAGAGAAGTACAAGGCTCATGCTGACAAGAAAAAGAGGGATGTGCAGTTTGGTGTTGGGGACTTAGTATGGGTGTATGTGAAGAAGGAGAGACTCCCAAAAGGTAAACACACAAAGCTCATGCATAGGAAGATTGGACCTTGCCTGATTATGAAGAAATGTGGGTAGAATGCTTATGAAATCCAACTTCCTCCTAATCTTGGACTGTCACCCATTTTCAATGTGTGTGATCTAACACCTTACAAAGGCAATGGTAATGAAGAAGAGGAACCAATGCAGGTTGTAGTAGATGATGATATTCCAAAGCATGATCCACCAAAATTTAGCAAGGTTTTGGACACTAGAGTCACAAAGAGAACAAGGAACAAGGAGTACATAGAATATTTGGTGGCTTGGCAGGGAAAACCAGACTCTCAAGTAGTTTGGATGACAGAAAACCAAATCTCCAACCAAGGTGCAGACCTCCAAACCCTAATCTCAAGTGGGCTTGAGATCTCTTCTCCCGATGGGAATGATGCAGGGGCACCTCTTCAACAAGCCATTCATGGATCAGAGGATGAGGATTAGGATCATTTTTGAATTTCTTTGGTTTTTTTGCATTTTCATTTTTTGAATAAGGACCCCACCTTGTAAACCAATGTCTCAAATTAGGCATCTTGATAAGCCACTTTGGACAATTTGGTAAATAGGGGTAGCATGATGTTTGTTTTGATGTCTTAAAGGATTTTAGGGTGTGTAGGTGGTGTTTGGTTGATCCAAGTTGAGTGGATCACAAACTTGGTTTGATTGACAACTTTGGTCAAAAATGCAACTTTTGTAAGCAAAAGTGCAACTTTTCAAATTTAAGTTGATGTAAGCCTCTCAACGGATCCATATTCTTCAAATTTAGTTGGAAAATATTTGTAGAAGGTCTAGATACCTTGTGGACATGATTCCCAAGGTTGGTGTGATTGGTGCGTGAAGTTTGAAAGCATAACAGAAAACTAAGTTTTTCCTTGAAATTTTGAACTTGTTGTGCTTGTACATCATTGTACGGATTGATTCAAACAAATGTGTTCATGGAGAAGTTAGAGTACTGAGTCACCTTTTTTTTGGTGGTGGTTTGAGGTCTTGATATTCTATGAGCAGTGAGAACCCCTTGTTTTACTGACTGTAACATGAAAAGCAAGGGTTTGGCTAGGGTTTCACCTAAAAATAGCCATATCTTGCATCCTAGTCATGTAGAAGGTCTTTCCCTTGGTGAAATGCAATATTGGCTAGTTTATTTTAATATTTCCATGGGTATTTTCAGGGGAGGCTCTGTTGTGAAAAGTATGATGCAAATCTAGGTAGGCATCTCCATGTGACTAGCTTGGACAAAATTAGGATAGCCATCCCAAAATCTCATAGCAATGGATTCTAGGCATGAAACCCTAGAATTAGAGGTTTTTTTTGATCCCCCACATTTTCATGAAGTTGTTTTTGTGGTTGAGTATTTATAAATTGAAGTTGCTTTGTAAATTAGGCCTAATAGCCCTAATTAGGCCTCTAGGCTTCTAAAGGGTTCAGACCCTTAGAGTGCAGATATTGCCAATCCCTTTTGGGGATATGTGTAACTCCATAAAGGGTATATGGAATAATGAATATTTTTATAGGTTGAGTTTAATATTTTGGAGCTAAGGGCAAAATACCCGTTGCATAGGGCTACTAGCCTAAGGGGTAGTTTTCCAAAGGAAGTATAGGGAATTGATGCCAAATTCTAAAATAAATGTTTGGAATGGTTCCTATATATCATGAATTGAAAAAATCCAAGGCCCCAACGAGAAATACTTATGGAGAGGTTTGGTGGAGATGTTGAAGCCATTTACTCATGTTGAGTAGGTTCTACTCTAGAGGAGTGTGAGTAGTTCAAACCTTAAGGTGTGAAGTCCTTTTTGTAGGATCCTTGTTATCATTTGAAGGGGTCTAAAATAAACCTTTTGGATCTATCCTTAGGTGTGAGAAGGGCTCTGCATTAGACCACACAAATAAGTTTGCACAAGATCTGATATCCCATTAGAAGTATATTGTTTGCTTTTGAAAGAAACTCCTGTTTGCTTCCATAATTGACATTCCTTACATATTAGATTAGAAGGCTTCACGATCTTACGCAGATCTCTTACAGCTTGGGTGGAACTTATCTTAACCATGCAATCAAAATTTACATGACACATCCTTCTATGCCATAACCAACTTTAATCAACCTGAGTAATCAAACAACTTTTACCACCAACATTCAAGTGAAAGATATTACCTTTAGTCTTTGTACCTAATGCGATATTAGTTCTAGTGCTACTCAAGGTCTTACATTTTCCATTCTTGAATTGCAAATCATAACCCTTATCAACCATCTATCCAACACTTAAAATATTATTCTTTAGACCTTTAACATACATGACATCATTAGTGTTATGCTTACCATCAAGAGAAATAGAACCTCTACCATGGATTATACCATCTTTGTCATCTCCAAATATTACTACACCACCATCATACTTTTCCATACTCACAAACTTACCCTTATCAACTGTCATATGATGAGAGCAACCACTATCAATAACCCATTCATTTTTATCTTCAACTTTAGCAGCCAAATCTTTCTCTTCAATAATGCAACTAGTAGAATCAACAGTCACTGAATCATCTTCCTTGATAGAAATGAACACCCACTCATCTCCTAAATTTCCCTTATCAGACTCATCATCTGTCACACCTTCATTAGAAACAAAGTAACACTTATGATATTTAGGCTTATATGGCTTAAATGGCTTCATAGAAACTCTCTCTGGACACCTTGAGGCAAAATGTCCTATCTTATTGAATGAAAAACATTTAAGAGGCAAATTTCCTTCATATTTATCGACACCTTTAGGCAATCTTCGAGCAATTAGGGCTTCAAGATCTTCAAGCTCTCTTTCTTCTTCTTCAATCTCTCTCATCTCCTTCTCGTATCTGGATACCCTTGTAGAACTTTCTCGCAGATCATATTTTTGCTTCCCAGATACAATAGCTTTAAATGCAGATTTTGATTTAGGAAGAGATTTACCAAAATTGCTCAACTCAAAAGAAGCAAGCTTTCCAATCAGCATGTCTCTATTCACATCTATCATCATCCAGATCTCCTCAATAGCAGCAGCCTTGTGCTTGTAAGAAGGAGGCAAGGATTTGAACACTTTAGCCACAATCTCAAATTCTTCCAATACCCCCTAGCACATCTAATATTCAACACAAGTTCATTCACTTTCTGCATAAAGCATGTAATGTTCTCATCTTCACCCATCTTCAACATCTCATACTTTCCCTTCAAGCTCTGCAACTTAGCAACTTTCACATCGTTGTCACCTTCATACAAAGTCTCTAGCTTCTTCCAAATGTCATGAGCAGTATACAAATCCATCACATTAGTCATCTTAGAATTAGACAAGGTACTCAACAATTCTTCCATAGCTCTAATATTGAATTTGACTTCCTTTATCTCGTCTAGAGCACTAGGACCATTAGGAGGAACATTATACACATTCTTAGTTATCTTCTTATAGTCTTCACCGATGCATCGCAAATGACATTCTACCTAGTTCTTCTAGATAGTACATAATTTGTTCCATCAATTCTTGGACTATCCTTCTTAAAAGAAAAGGTTACCATCCTAGATCTCCTCAAGTGGTCAAGCTTCTTCCGAAGGATCTATCTCTGATACCAGTTGTTGGCAACAAGGAAGCAATATGAGAGGGGGGGTGAATCAGTTTTCTCACAAACTTAACACAACTCAAACTTAAGTTCAGATCTGATAATAAGCAATGAAGGCACAAATCAACACCACATCAATAACACACATAACACCAATATTTTTTATGTGGAAAACCCAGTTAAGAGAAAAACAACAGTGGGAACCTACCCACAATGAGATAATACCTTGTTAGGAGTAAATGAAATATTATAATGGGGAATGCACATGCATTCAGGCACACTGCCTAGAGATCACTACTTAAATCACAAAAAAGGAAGGGCTACAACTTTGAGGAAGACTCACTATCTTACAAAAGCAATTGGATTACATCTGGAAGATCATATGAACTGATGAAATAGTATTTCCACATGCATTGGTATAGTTCTAGTTAAGCAATGTCTGATCTACTCTGCCACACACTTCTCCACACTTTCAAAAGATCAAAACACTTGCTTTCACATTTATTTTATCACACACTCACAGATACAATGTAGATAAATCTCACATATGATTATTATAGATATTTATACATATCATCAACCTATGTTTCAAGGTCGGCTCAACCCTCAATACAAATTACAAAGCATTAACCTCACACGCTACAACAATACATGCCGACCAAAACAATGTCAGCTAATACATAGTCTAGACCTAAATCAACACTGCATGCAAGAAACACCGCCAAGAATTATGCCTCAAATATCCACAACATGCTACAATCATCATGAATGTTGCATAACATGAAAAACACCACGAGATCAAGAAAATGATTAACAATGCACACAATAATCAATTCAGACCATCAACATGGATAGAACACAATCTAGAAACATCCACAAGCAACATGAATCACCACAACAACAACCGTCACATCATCACTTAGAAGAATATCCATCATTAATAAACTAAACCTCAAGAACATACACTAATTTGACTATCAAACTGAAATATTTACTTGCGGACCTCCCAATCATGAACCATCTGAATTGATGACACATATGAATGTCCCAAACACCCTTCAAAATCTGTAAACCAAGATATTTCAATTCCAGAGCAATGTAAAAATAAAACCAAAACATTGAACACGACAAACAACTGAACAACTAACCACAATACCGGACCTCGTAACTTGATCAAATCATCATGTGAACCATTGAAAATTTAGCTGAATCAACTAGAGATGCTTATCTCGAAACCCATTAAACCACAACAGCTCAACTACAACACACTCACCAAACCAAATCATTTAAACTTAATGCAATGCTGGAATACAAAGAAGAATATGTTGACATCCATGACAACACATCATTCCAACAAACTTCTCAAAAATATCCAACATAGTCTCCTACATAGATGAATAAATTTCAAGGCAACAATGTTTTCTAGACTTACTAAAGAACCTGGATAAGTGGGACTATAAAGAAATATTTTTTAAAAAGATTCATTAGTATTTGAATATCTAACATTCAAGAGATCATACATATATACTATACGAGTGATTCAATCTTGGCAAAGTATTTAACTAAACCAATGTCACAAGCTTCTACTAGAAATAGAAAACCCCAAGTTGGCAATACTCTATTCATACTTCTCCAAAATTATGCATAAAAAGATTACACTATTATTGAAGAGAATAAGAAGATAAATATTGACCCGTTCCCTTATTATGTTTTATAAGATCAAATATGGTGCATAAGAATTTAGATCACCGGATGTAAATTACCTATCATATAGAATTATGATCTAACCACACCCATGAAGTAACCCATTACAGAAACAAAATCCCTTGTATTTTCCTATTTTCCATAAAGTTTAATGATAATTGAACCCATACAATTATCCCTTACAGGCACAAAAATACCTCTTATATTTTAGAATTTGTAACATTAAAATTTATGGTTTTCCTTGTTACAAGAAATATGATGCACCACCAGAATGTTTGAACACGAACAAGTAACTCTTAATTTGTTGGGAATTAAAAAATTTTGCATAATTTTGAAGACCTGGGCTCAAAATTTTGTAGATTGCATTCAGGATCGCCTTTCAAAGTAGGCCTTTGTAGCTCATTTGGTGAGCTCATATTTTTGCATCAGTGAATTGTCAAGAGAAATCCCTTTGGGGGATTGTTATACCCCTTATAGAGATGATATATACCCACTTGCAGCTTCCATGGACCAGATTGGATGTGTTTGTGAAGTCTCCTTCGGAGATCCTGAGGTTAGGGTTGCTGATTTGCACATGTTTGCACTTTTTTGAGTGGCCCTGTATGAGGCATTACATCTTTGTGCCTATTAATTTTCAAGCCAAACAAAGAGTTTTTTGTGATTACCTGCGTATTTTTGAAGCGCTATGCCAAGTTTCCTAGTCCCATGAATCTGTTTGATAAGTTTTCCAAGTTGATTCCATTTGGAAAAAGTTCAGTTCTGCAACTGAAAATTGTCAAATAGCAGTTTGAGGGCCACTTTGAAAATTCATATTTCATGCCCAGTTGATCTGCATTTTCAATAAAATGAACCACTTGATTCTCACTAATATTATCTACCAGAGTCCTAATTTGTGGCCCCCTAGCTTGTCACATGATTAGTTTTTGAAGCCCATTCCAAGTGCAACGTTTTCAGGGTTTCAGCATCGACATGTTCAGATTTTTCACAGAGGATAGCTTTGAGGGTGAATAAATTTCATATGTGACCTAATTAGGTCAAACCCTCTTGCACACTCATTTAGGGTATATTGATGTACCAGTGTGCCATGTGGCGGCCCATGAAGTGATGATTTGATATTTTTTCAAATCAGGGTTTGAAGGCAACTCAAGTTGATTTCATAGGTTAAGATTCAGAAAAGCTTGAGTAGGCATCTTTGACAGTGAATATCTCTTGCCTCGGATGTCATAGTGATGATCCGTCTGATGCTCTAGAATCTTTGTATTAAATTCTATCAGCGTGCCAACTCCCAGGCATTGTTCAGGTGATTTGATCGGTTTTTAAAGCTCGATTCGGGAGCTATTCAGGGGTTTTCAGTCAAGAGTTTGTTGCAAAAATGTCAAATTTGGTGATCCTGATTTCAATCTCTCGACCTCTGAGCACATCCAGTTAGTGAATCATAACTTTTCCCATGGGTTAGTTGCATAGAAACGAAATTATTTTTTCTTAGCTGGCCCCACCCAGGGCCCAACTAATAACAACACTCAATGAGGTTAAATGAGCTCGCCAAAGGAAATAATATTATTTTAAATTTCTTTGATTTGAATAATATTATTTTTGATTTATCTATATAAAGTCATTTGGACGAATGACACGGAGGGATTTGCTAATTAAATCATTTTGTTTATTTAATAGAAGGGAGCGTAAACTACATTTGGATTTCTTAATTCAAATGGGTTAAATATTCAATGTGCGCACGGTGAGTTGATAAATAATAAACTAAAAGACTCGCGTAAAGTGCCCCTTCACCAATTGCAAGGAGGTGAAAATTAATATTTTGGCGACTCACTATGAAAGAAATGAGATCAATGCGGGCTAAGGTAGAATATTAGGGGGAAGCTAAAATCTTATCCCGCCCGTCTCCACAATCACCAACAAGTCACCGCAGGATAAGAGCTAAAAGTGAGGAAGGAGACCGAAGTTATCCCGTGGGTTTTGGCATGGGTCATATAGTTTGTGCGGGATAAGAATTCCAGGCGCCCGACACAAGTGAAGCTATCCCGCGAGGCATAGAGCTGAGATAAAAGCCTGTGCGGGATAAGAAAGGAGGGGGCAAAATAAAACTTGTATCCCGCAAGAGGACAGGGGAAACATTAAAATGCTATGGTATAAGCATAACAAAGCAAAACAAAAGTGAAACCCAGGAAAATATAGGGCAAAACAAATGCATGGAGGGAACAAGTTTTTAGGGTTTTGTGATGCCTTCGCCATCCCAGGTATTCTGCTACTGATAGCAAAGGAATGGAGCAATGGGAATTTGGAAGATTTCTTGATTATCAATGATGGAGAATTAAATGTGAAGAGTGAAAAGATCAGATTAAATCGAAGGGACGACATTGAATATGCATGGAATGACACAGGAATTCTTGATGCACGCATAGGCCATAAGGAGACATTACATAGCCTGTCTTAAAATACAAAAAAATCAATGAAAGGATGGTGGATATGCACGCTCTGAACTGTGGAATGATGATTGAGACTTGCTCCAGCAATACCCCTCGATGCTTGAAATGTTGACCCAATGAGGTTTGGGGATACAGGGATTGAGTGTTGTGTGTCCAAAGCCATATTAAACCAGGCTCACACAAAATGCTATAATATGATAGTAATTCTAGTGTGACATTTTTGTTCCTTCTCGACATATATCCAACCATCGAGCTATTAAAGGAAATACACATCATCTATGATGGATTTTTTCTCCTGAAGGTGTTGTATTTGAAGGTTGTTAAGAAATGTTTTAGAAATGTAGACATGGCATGTAAAAAGTGAAAATGAAAACCAATGTTATATATTTATACACTGTATTATGCATTGTTATAAGCGAGGGCTAATGTATGTAAAATGCACAGACAGAGGATAGAGGTAGTGCATTTTATAAGGCCTTTAAAGATCAGTTGGTTTAATCTGAGGGAGGCCCCTTTATGTGCTTATTTTATAAAGTGATAAGATTGGTCCATAAGGTATTTTCTGGAGAAGAGTGTGATGCAGAATATTGGATTGAATTAGAAATGATAAATGTGGATCCCTTTAAGTATGTGGAAAAGTAGTTATTCTCAAGAACCTGGACAAGGGGAAAATTTCAAGCAAGGATTTTATTTTCACTTAAACTGTAATCTTCTCAGTCTACATTTGGGCATACATATTTTCAGTAAGCAAGTATTTATATCAAAAGAAAAATATAATGCTTTATTTTCACTTAAACTATAATCTTCTCAGTCTACATTTGGGCATACATATTTTCAGTAAGCAAGTATTTTATATCAAAAGAAAAATATAATGCTTTAGGGAGAGAAGTAGAAAATAACATTCACATGATATTTTTCAGTCTTGAGGGTCTCTTTGCTATTTCTAGCGAGGTGAAAAGGTGCATTAAAAAGTCATTTTGTGACTTTCACAAATGTGGCAAATTTTTCAATTTTAGAACTGAGAGTCAAAAGTGAGTTGTTGGTGGCAGGGCGACAGTGGCTTGAAATGGAAAACATTGGCAAAGGTGCAGAGATGGACTTGACAAGTGCAACCAAAGAAGCATTTTCAGATTTTCAACACACTTTTCCAGCAGGGTGTGCAGGTGCATATTTTTAGCAAACTTTGAAAGAAGAGTGCAGATTTGAAAGATGTAGATTCCAAGATGTAGAGAGGTCTCTTTATGAGATACTTTAGGGTTTCTATTAGGTTTTTCTCTTCTTTAGTATATATTTTCTCTTCTCTTCTTAGAAAAGAGATTCAGAATGTAAGTTTTTCTGGAAGCAAGGCTTCCATGTGTAGGGTGCAAGTTTCTAATGACAATCTGTGATATTTTCAGTTTGTATATGCTTTGCATTTTTAGTAGTTGTAATCACATATGTAAGAACATAATATTGATTTCTCTTGTTGCTATCTCCCACATGTAACAATGTTATTCATGAAATAGACAATCAAGGATTGTGTGTTTTGTCTCAGCAAGCCTGGTGTTTATTCTATTCTTCTCTTTAAGAAAGAGATTAAAATGTTTATATAAGATGATGGATAATGTCTCTTGTATGTAGGATCTTTAAGTATGGTTGGAGAAATAACCAAGTTAATGGGTGTTGATGTCAAGCATTGATGATAAGATTTATGTGGTTATAGTTCAAGCTACTAAAGTGTATGGTTGCAAAGTGAGAATAGACTTTGTTGCCCATGCAAGGAATTGGTCATGGTTGTTGTTTGCAGTTCTCATAATCTTTTCATAATCAAAATTCTTATTTTTGCATTTCCTTTTAGAATTAGGAGTAGGAGTAGTGTAGAAACCTCCTCAATGAATCCTTAGATGCTGACAAACTAAGGTTAAAGCCATAACCAGGAGTTTATCCATCTTCCTTAGTATCTTTCATTAGGCTAATCTGCTATAACATGTAATGTCAAGAGTGTTTTGAAGCTACAAGTTGTAGGACATTGCATACGTTCACCTGCCTTGGCCTCGCAGAGCCAGAAGTGCAAGAGATCTCAGTCTTATGATTGAATCTCGTTCATTGGCCAAATCCTTCCTTGAGTTTGTTGATGAGTTAGTGGCAATTCCTCTAGGAATCAGGGACTGTTGGTTTGGGAACCAACAAACTTGATACCTTTATTTTTTAATTAAGTCAATTAAACTCATATATAGTCATTTGATATAACATATCCAATACCATTTTTCTTAGTGCAACTTAACATGCAATTTCTTCTGTGATTTATGGTCATGCATGGATCTGAGTTCTTAGTTAAGTTAACAACAAAGTAGTTGGAAATTAAACTTTATCTTATCTATAACATTCTAATAATTTATATATGATTTATGATCATGCATTGGTTCAATATTTGTATAAAATTGTGCTTTGGTATATTGTAATTGAATATGGAAAATGTAAAATGTAAAATGATAGAATTTTATTATTCTTTGAAGTTTTGTTCTTCTTTATTTTTTATATTTTTTTCTTCTTTTTCCAACTAAATCTATATTTTGTTTTGTAGGATTAGCTACAAAATTTTACCTTGTACTAGAGCTCAGTTGCTAGGAAGAAGTAGCATAAATATTTTTATTTGCAAGTGAAATTCTGTGAAGATTATCATCACCATGGAGGCAAATGTAAACCTTTTTTTCTAGATACATGCATATTCCTCCCCTAATTTTTTGCATGCTCCTTTCTTTCTTCCTATGTTTATTCTTTAAAATTTAATGGGATTTACGAATAGCACATGATTAAGATCTAGGAAAATTTGGGGCTTTGTAAAAACTAAACTTATATAAATTTTATATGGGGGTTTCCACTTAAAGCATATAGTATAGGTTTATTTTAATAAGCTTCCTCAATAAAAAAACCTAGAATATTAAAAGTTTAAAATTAACCACAAAGCTCTACACTCTTCCTCTAATAGGCAACCAAAAGTGTACATTTGTTCTAAAATCTTGTCTAAATGAGATTCTAGAGTCGCATCCTCAAGTGGTTCTAGAGTTTCTTTCTAGTGGAAAAATATTGAGCATTAGATAAGTAATGGAATCATCTTAACCAAAGGGCATCTTTCCATATCTTTAGCTTGGAGCACATTTCTACAGAATCATGTCTTCTTGTCTAGATGATTTGTTTCTATATTCAGAGACCATGTACCTATCTATTCATCTGTTTGAGAAATGTAGAAAATGTACCACTGCATTTTCAAATATCCTAGAGGTACTCATGCAATGGTTTCTATGACTTTGATATAATCTTGTTGTAGTGTGGATTCATTTGTAGTTCTTCATTGGTAGTTGCAACTTTCCTCTTTAGTTTGAATAAATGGTTAGGATTTTTTTCTTAATTGGGTTTTCTCCTTTCCACTTTATAATTGCACTCTTAATTAGGCTTTGTTGCTAGGATCCATATCTCTCCTTAGTTAGAATTAAGGGGAAGTGTTAGTGCAACTTAACATGTAGTTTCTTTCATGATTTATGGTCATGAATGGGTGCGAGTTGTTCATTTAGCTAATGAAAGAGTAGTTGCAATATTAAACTCTCTTTGTCTCGTCTATAATGTTCCAAAAAATTATGCATGACTTATCCTCATGCATTAGTTCAATCTTTGTATAAAATTGTACTTCGGCATATCGTAATTGAATATAAAAAATACAAAATGATAGAATTTCATTATTCTTTGCATTTTGTTCTTTTTTTCTTTCTGCAATTTTTTCCTCTTTTTCTAGCTAGATCTATATTTTGTGAATTAGTCATGGTGGGAGAGTCCTCAAGGAGAACATTCTGGACTATGCAACAAGAGTAAACACAAAAAAAGCAACACAATGTGATAGAGGCAATGTAGAATCAAAATTATATTATATCATGAAATTCAAATACAAATTGGATGGCAACATTCAAGCTTTCAGATTTGGCACACAAGCCTAATTACAAACATGCCCAAAATATAGTAGTTGGAATCAATGAACAATGAGAGAGGGGGTGAATCAGTGTTTTGTTATTTGCAGATTTATTTAGTTGTTTCTTAAACCATCAGATGAATAAGATAGATAGTAAAATGTAGAAACTCAAAGCAAACAACCAATCATCCATAACACTGCAATTTTTATATGGAAACCCAGAAAGGGAAAAACCATGGTGGGATTTGAACCACAATATTATTATACTTTGGACAAAAGTATGATAATATTACATAAAGTGTAATACCCTTGCATTTAGGCACACTGCCTAGAGTTCACTACTCAATTATAAAGAAGGGTAACTACCCCAAAGGACTCACTATCCTACAAGTGAAATAGAAGATAGATTACAATGTTTGAACTATGATGTAGCATCTACAAATGCAAAATATCAGTTCCAGTTAAGGACAAACTGACTGCTTGATAGTCCTATGTCTTTCTGCCCTATTTTGTTGCGCAATCATCTACTTGAGCACCAATTTGCATTATAATGTTATTTCGCATACAACACACCCATATTCACATAAATCCATGCCTAAAATGATCATCTAGATCGACATTATATATCCACATCAACACAATATATTTCAACCAAGTTGGCTTCACAAAACTCCAAAATATGAAAATCGGCTCAATCCATCCACAAATGCATATACAGACCCAAAATAGATGATGACAAGCTTCACACGCAATGGCACAATTGTTAGATAGATCTGATACTGGGAGTAAACTGAGATGGGGGGTAAATCATTTTACCATAAAAAATTAGAACTTAATGCATATAACCAACATAATGAAGAATAGAACATGAAATCTTAGTACATGCAACACCAATTTTTTGACGTGGAAAACCTAGCAAAGGGAAAAACCATAGTGGGAAACCCTACCCACAATCAGATGAATACTCTGCAGTAGTATTGTGAACAATTACAATGGGGTCTGCACTTCCAGAAAGGCCAACAACCTAGAGCACATTGCTCATCATAAAAATAAGTCTCACTGACTTGAAAAAACATCGGACTACAATTCGAAAAGAATGAATTGTGAAAGTAGCATCTCCCAGTGCTTCATATAGTTCCGGTCAAGCACAAATGTCTACCCTACAATACAAAAACCTTCACCAAATGATATATCACTTGTTCGCACATAAACCTTCCTCTGATAATGTAGACATAACCATCCATTCCATCAATCCCATCAATATGCAAATTACATGAATAAGTCACCTATAAATACAGATCATCAACCTTATTGACAAGGTTGGCTAAACCCTAAACCCATAAACCCATAATATCAAAAATTACATTACACAATATCACTGGACAAATATTATATTTTACATTACATAGCATGGACCTAAATCAAGTAATCAAACAATTTCATCTGTCAGAAATTCCGCTAAGACCAAAAACCAACATGCTTCACCAACCGGTAGAAACCCTTAGTGAAGTAACACAAAAAGTCTAACCGAATCCAAATAGGACCACCATAATAGCACACCAACTAATGCAAAGTCACCAAACACTCAAAATATTATTAAGAAGCACCTTCAACATGATAGAAACCGATTCCATAAGCCGGACCAAGATCGCCTGACCAAAACACCAAATATCACTTACCGAGAAAGCTAACCGGGAAAGATAGAAGCTAGCCAGTACCGATAAATACGAAAAGTGATAATAGCCAAAGAAACAAATCATGAACCAATAGAATATAGCAAGCATATAACCATCCAGAGTAAAGATCCAAAATTGATTCCAGAGATCTGATCATACCAGATCAGAATCATAGCCAGAACCGAGATGATCACCAAGACTAACCAGGATAGGTCCAACTAGGATACAATATTGACATCGATGACAACACTTACCAAATCCATCATATTGCGAACAATCTTCCCCTTTGGCATTGATGGCTATATTGAATGTGAAAAACATCCAAGTGCCAAGGAATGCAAACAATCTCCCTCAGAGATATGATTGATTTTCACATGAATACCACCTCTCCCCCTTTGATATCAATGACAAAGGATGGATACCAGATCAAAAATACTGAGCCAAATAGTTGAGTACCCCCCCTGAGTAGTAGCATCATCTCATCAACCCAGATCAAAGAAAATATCTAATAAGCTTACCATATTGATGCATTCCTACATCTCTAAGTCTCTTCCAGAGGGTTGGTATCCCCCAACTGATCTCTGAGATATTCAAAAGTATCTTTAGGTAATGGTTTAGTTATATTATCTACAATCTTCTCCTTAGTAGGCACATAAACCAATTTGACTTCCTTTGCTTCTACCTTTTCCTTTAAGAAATTGTACCTTATAGAAATGTGTTTTGATTTGGAATGAAATACTAGATTCTTTGACATATCAATAGCAGCAGTATTATCACAATGAATAACAATAGGCTCATCATAAATTACCCTTATATCTTTTAACATTTGTTTCATCCATAGAATCTAAGTACAGTTGGTAGCAACAACTACATATTCTGCTTCAGCAGTAGATAATGAAGTACATGATTGTTTCTTGCTAAGACATGAAACCAACTTCTTCCCAAGAAAGAATGCACTGTCGATAGTGCTCTTTATGTCATCCACATCTCCTGCCCAATCAAAATCTATATATGCACATAATTTAAATTCATCATTCTTTGGATACCATAACCTAAGGTTTGTTGTACCTACCAATTACCTAAATATCCTCTTAACAACAATATCATGAGTTTCTCCAGGATCTGACTGAAATCTAGAGGCAATACAAACATCATTCATAATATCAAGTCTAGTCTAAGTTAACTACAACAATACACCAATCATTGATTTGTATCTACTTGGATTCGCTTTAGGGGATTCATCATCCTTAGACAATTTGCAATCGGTTATCATAGGAGTACCGACATGTTTGGAATTCTCAAGTTCAAATTTCTTAAGTAACTTCTTCACATAGTTTGACAAATAAAAATACATTTATCAGTCTGACTAATCTTCAAACCTAAGAAATTTTTTATCTCACCAATCATCGACATTTCAAATTCATTCTTCATATCATCAAAAAATTTCATGGATATAGTATCTTCTCCTCCAAAAGTAAAGTGCTCTCAGTCTAATGAAGATGCACATTATGAGTCATTCTAGATTGTTGTTGAGGACTGACATGGTTGATGATCAAGCTGACAAGATCCACCGGCACAAGTAAGGAGAAGGCAAGAAGGTTAACTGGTAGGCAAAGAGGGACAGGTGGTATTATGCACACACCGGTTGTGTGCAATTTGTTGGTGACCAAGTCAGACTGACTTGGTGAGCTAAGGTGGATGCTGACAAAGGTGCCATGTGGACTCAAGGTGGTGGACATGCATGCAGTAGTAGATTTAGTGTGCACCAATGAGGTTGTTATAGAGTTGGTCGACATTAATTGTAGACCTCTTAATCATGGGAGGTGTTGCAGAGGCATTGCAAAGGTGTGTGGCTAGAGGAAGGTTGAATAGAGGTGATCAATGGGATGCATCAATCGATGTACAGTGACTAGGTGTAGAATGAGATTGGTGATGCAATCAGTAGAACCATTTATGGTGATTGATCTCGTGCCTTGCTGATTGACTGTCTGTATTTGCTAAGTTTAGAAAATGTGCCTTGAAAGAAAGAAGATATGGTAGGTGATACTTGATTTCTTGCAGGATTGTTTATCTTCATGCAGAACAAGATCTAATTGGATCTGATAGTCCTCATGATCAGCGGAAGAAATCCTAGTGCACCAAGAGTTTGAAGTTGTGTTTTGCCATGAATGCTCAAATATAAGAATAGAGGCAGAAGACTATATTTGATTGATGTTGCCATAAGATTAAGTGTTGGATGTTGAAGAGTGCAGTGTGAAAGAGAAGCAGAGAGCGAACTAGTCAGAGACTTCATCGAAGATCATAAAGACTGAGTGTTGGAAGTGAAACCCATGAGAGGGTTTAGTAGAGGCTTAACCGGGAAGGTCAGAGTGATTGGTAAACTGCAAAGTGAGTTACAGTGGTATAAATTTGTGGTGCTAAAACTTGCAGAAAACCAGAGAAGGTGTTGCAGTGTAGAGGGAGTGTCGATGATCCAGCAAGGCAAGATCTGAGCAGAGTTTGACTAATAAGGAGAAAATTGACAAAGATCAGTGATCAGAGTACTAGTGGTGGCAAACAGTAGTGCATCTGACAAAACAGAGTACCAACAAAGAAGAGGTGGAGGCTGAACTAGTAAGCTTGCAGCAGAGAGTGAAGGAAAGGAGGATCTAAGTGAGAAAAGAATTGATAGAGAGCAGAGCAAAGGAAGACTGGTTGAGAAGAGTAGAACTCGAAGAAATATTGCAGAGGTTACATAACACATTTGAAACTGGGTATTAACTTTTGTATTTTAAATATGATATTGTAATCATTGATTTGGGGCTTGATGCAGGGGTTGATGCTCCTTAAGTTGGTGCCCTAAATCAAGGGTTGGTGCTCCTTGGGTTGGTGCCCTAAAGAAGGAGTGGTATTCCATGGGTTGGTGCCCTAAATGTTGCAACCAAAGATTTTCACTATGAGGTTGGATTGGAGTAGTAGACTCCAACAACACTTTTCACTGAGGTTTTTCCCATCTTGGGTTTTCCTCGTATATACAGGTGTTATGTGATGTGCCCTTTATGTGGTTGATTTGTATTGTCTAGCTTTATCTTATCAGTAGGTTTGCTTGGTCCTTACGTTGGTAACCGACAATCTCTCTTGGATTTAAAAGGGTGAAGAATTTGGAAACCACTAATTCACCCACCCCCACTCTTAATGGCAACCTGTGTTCAACAATTGGTATCAAAGCCTAGGTTCCCAGTTGATAAGCTTTCTCCAGCTTGGGTAGATTCTAGTATTTGAGCACAATGGTCTATTTAGTGTCACCCCCTACTCGTGTGTTTGATAGTTCAAAGTTTTATATTTGGAGTCATAGGATGGAAGTCTACTTGACCTCCCTTGGGTTTGATGTATGGATGTCAGTAGTAAATGGATACTCTAGTAAAGTCAGTCCTCCCACTAGTCCTGAAGAAGAAAGGAGAAACAAATGTAATAATGAAGCTATGTAGGCAATCCTTAGTGGGCTATCTGGTGATGTCTCCTCATAGGTGGAAAAATGTATATCTATTAAAAGCCTATGGGACAAATTGAAGAAATTTTATGGAAATGAACCTTACACTACAGAACTAGTTTGTGGAAACAAGAAAAGAAATGAAGCACATGTGCCTGCAGATGATGGAGGTAGATTTGTTAGCAACAGTAGAAATGATGAAGAGGAAACTCACCTCTTTATGGCTCAAGAATCAAAATATGAGAGGAACACATCAGAAAGTAATCATGCAGACCACTCTTACTAGCAAGATGTGTTTAGGAGTGATGATGAAGATGAAGCCAAAGTTGATTTTGAATGTGAGCCAGTAAGTGCACTAGAAGAGCTAAAAAATGTTACAAAGGAATTTTAGAGGTACAAAGATGCAGTTCATGAACAATGCAACCAGTTGAGAATATGCCTTGAAGAATCAAATAATAATATCTACATATTGACATCTCAACTAGAAGAGGCAGAAGGATTGACTGGTAAATTGAAATTAGTCTTTGATGCTAAGGAGAGAATATGTGAGGAACTCCAGCTAGAAGTGGAGACAAAGGACAAAGAATATCAGGACCTAAAAGGAGAAATGAAGAGCATCAGGAAACACCTTGAGAAGTGTCAAAATGAGCTCAAGGTAAGGATCCGGTATGATGGAAGCACGGTGGCCTTGGACAAACTATTGAGTAAAAAAAAACACTCCAAGGATACTAAAGGATTAGGATATGGTGCTAGTGAATGCTCCACAAGCGAGGATGTCTCTCCAAAGGACATTCGGTTTGTCTCCTCTAATGGAGATAACAAGGGCCAAACCTTCACAGTCCAAAGTGCACCAAGAATGAAGGTTGACTTAGATACAACTTCTAAGGACTTGAGGCTAAAAATGAAGACTAGTGCAACAAGAAGAAATAATACAGATCCTAAAGGAAAAAGAAAGCTGAGAGAAAATAGGTTCACTGAAACCAAGAATGCAAGAAGGCATCCCAAGAGATTCCCCACTAGAGGAAGACAAAGAGATGCAACACCTTGGAGAAGTAGAAGTGGAGAAGCCAGACTAGTCACATCACCTCATGTTTGACAAAATGAATTTGTAAGTAATATGCCTCCATTCTCCGGTTAATATGCCTGAATTTGTAAGGATATGGTCATAGGGTAGAGGAATTCAAAAAGATGTCTACGAATAGAAAAAGTGTTCTTCCTAGGAATAGAAATTCAGTTTGTAGAAGATGTAATGCATTTAAGCATAGAACATCAGAATGTAGAAATATGCATAATCCCACTCCGGGTTATGCTAATCAGAGTCCATTTGCTACCTCAAGAGATGTAAATTATATATGGTATAACTACAATGGATCTAGCCATAGAAGTAATGAGTGAAAGAAGAAGATGATTCATGCACATGACAACTGACATAACAGCTATGCTCAAAGGAGAAATGCTCCTACAAGATCAAGATATCAGTTGAAACCGGTAGCAAACTACAATGGCATGACCCTGAGAAGAAGATCAAACCGGTCTGATAGAAGATCTTCCAATCATCTAGTTAGGATGAATGCAGTATGTTTCTATGGAAATATATCCAGTCATACTATAGAACCTGGTAAAGCAAAGACCTATCAGCAGAAGAAGATGAGACCTGATCCAAAGGATACAAATGAGAAGAGGAGGGAGTCCAAGCAGGTATGGAGGAAGAAGGAAGAGAACATGACCATGGACTGACACTGTGCACTCAGTGCACAGGTGATATCTCCTAAAGTTTAAAGGAGATGTAGATCCTTAGGGGGAGCTATATGTTGATCAGATCATTCACCCCAAACGTTGAGAAGGACAAAGGAAAGGACAGGCAGTTTCCGACATGATGAAGAAGCTGAGATGAAAGGATGTGGGCAATTGATATCTTGGCTACACATTCACATGAGCAAGATGAATCACTACTGCAAGTGTCAAAGTGGGAGATGACACTGGAAGGAGAGCCAGTGGACAAAGTATACTGGAAAAGATATTGAATTGGTACAGTAAACCGTCAGGTGAAGTATGTTGCCAGTAGGGACAATTACCAGTATTGACAAATATGTGAGTCAATATATTTTGGTTGTGTTGCAGTGGCTCTAGTAGCTGGGACAAATGAATTTATGTCTCTAATGATATCGAAAGTTGTCCTAAATGACAATGTGTTGGATAAGTAGTTAATCCCATATGTATGAGACATCATGATATCAATCGGTGTGAGTTGACATTGAGTCAATGTGACTTGGCATTGTGGTCAAGAATGTTTATGTCACAAAGATGGGATGGATGTCATGGAAGTGAAAGGCTATCATCATGTATAGATCTCACTTCCATCGATACAAAGTGCAATTTGGGGTACCAGTTTAGGACTTGACAAAAAATGAAGACTAGAGGGTTGTGATTCAGGAGGAGTTCATAGTCATATCTTATGATTGGTACGTGATACACTTGACACAAGAGGAAATCAAGTGTCATTGTTGCTACATCATGGACTGGTATACAAGGAGATGTGAATGAAGGTGTGAGTTACTTGCGTAGAGGGAGAATATGTCAAACTAATTGGTGTCTGTTCTCTAGTTCAAGTGTTTCTAGTTGAGAGGTTGCAGTGCTCAGTGGTCAAAAGGAAACAAGCAACTAGTACAAAAAGGGAAGAGAGAACTTGCAGTATACTGGCTATCAAGACCCTTTTCCATTATTGTCAAAGGGGGAGAAAGGATCTGTAGTATACCAGATACTACATGTGTTGACATCAATGCCAAAGGGGGAGATTGTTGCCATTGTGTTGTCATTGATGTCAATTGGTATAGCATTAAATAGGACAACTGGTATGGGAGAATAGTTGATATGTTGTTAGTGCTATCAGCTAGTAGTGTGGATTATGAAGCTAGTAGGTAAGCATGTTGGAGTAACTAGTTTACATATCAGTATTGGGAAGAAGGAACAAGTTTATGAGTATCCATGACTGATGTTGAACAAGCATGATAGAGTGTGGGTGATTTCCCTAACTGTTCTACAAGGTCATATTTGGGTTTGGTTGATGAGGAAGCAATATTTTTAACTGGAGAACCTTGCGAAGTGAATTTACCTTGATGAGTTGTAACATTACATTCAGATGTAGGTTTGGAAGAAGATCCAATTTTGTTTAGGATGATCTTGGGCCTTTGCGTAGAATTCTCAAGCATTTTGTCCTTGATGATAATGGTAGAGACATAATTGTCCATCAAAATGTGATTGATGGTTGAATAATAGTTATAAGTTGCTCTGGTATAGTTGGTTTGGTCATCTGTGGCTTTAGCTTTTCCCTTGTCATGATTTGGGAATGGTTCCTTAAACATTTCATGTTCTTGGCTAGATGAGTGTCCCTCGATCTCAATGTCAGCTCTATCAATAAGATCTTGTATGATGTTCTTCAATTGATGACAATTTCCTATCTTATGGCCCTTGCTCTAATAAAATTCACAATACTCATCTTCATTCCACCAATTTGGTTTAACCATTGGCTCATATGGAGGCAAATCTAGAATTGTTATTATTTTGTTTGCCACTAGCTTTTTGAAAACTGACTCAAGTGGTTCTCCCAATGGAGTGTACTTCCTCCATGACTTGGAAGTTTTTTGAGTATTCACTTGATTATTTGTAGAGCTTGATCCAGAAAAAATGATTTTGGGTCGCATTGTATTGGCATCCACAACACCATCATTAACTATGTTCTTGTTTTTATTCCAAAATCTTGATTTGTCTTTTCCTTTATAGTCCTCTTTATTTTCCTTGAATATTTTAATGACTCCTTGTTCAATTAGGACATTCTTTGTTGCTAAGCCTTTTTCAATGATGTCCTTGAATATGGACAAACAAGCTTTTCTTAAGTCATAATGGTGCAGGAGCACCTAGGCCTCATTTTCATCATAGGTTTGAGAGCAAGTTTGATTTTTATTAGTTTTGAGTTGTAAAGTTTGTCTAAGATGTTTTTGAGTTGTCTTAAGTTGTTTGGATGAGTTTTGAACTCATTGTGTGGTCATCTTTCCTATTTTCATCCTTTTGCTCAAAGCTGCCAGTTTGCAGTTGCCTAGCAAAATGTTGAAAAAAGTGAGTTTTCAATGTGTTTTTGTTTTGAAAAGTTTTTAGAAATGTTTGGTGTTTTGTTTTTAGGTGTGAGTAGTGTTCTTAGGTGATTGGGAGTCTTTGAGATCAACCTTGCATCATCTAGGCATTAGAAGTTGTCATTTTAGATATGAAAATGTCAAATTTGAGTGCTCTTGGACATGTACCTGTCCATACAGGAGGAAAACTGACTTGTAGAGGTATTTATTCTCTTGTTTGAACCATTGTAAGGGTTGATCATTCGGAGATATCAAGGATTTTGCAAGTTTGCACTAATTTTACCTTGTTTTTCCCTATGTTTTGACTCCATGTGAGCAGCAGTCCGTACACCTGTTGTACGTGGCCGTATTGTTTTTGCATTTTCTAGTTCTCTTATGATTCCTAAATCTTTTCCCTTTTCTGGCGTTAAATTTCATTAAGTTTTGAGTTTTGTGCAAAATTATTTAGTCTTGACAGTTTCACTACCTTGTCTAGGAAATTGGCAAGGATGCTTGACCAACTTGGCTTCTTGAAGCCCTAAATGTTCATGGCTTCCCAAGAACTAGTTGGTCAACTTGTAAGATATGTATATGCATGTTTTCCTTTCCAAAATGTAGGTGCAAGAAGTTTTGTGGCCATGGAGCCCTAGGCAAGTGTTCCATTTGGCCAGGGTCCTTGAAGAAGTTTGATGCTTTGCTCTTCTATAGAAAATGCATTCACCAAGATGGACAGATCTGTTTGATTTTTAAAGTTGTATGTAAAGGCAAAGAGTCTTTCTAAGCCATGACAAGGATGATTGCATTTTCAGTTTGTGAATATGGTGTAAAAACTAGTGAGTCACTGTTTTGATGTTGATTTCCATACAGTTGCTTACTCTCCACAATTTATTGGAGTTTGTAAAGCCTTGTACCTCCTTCTATTTGCTTCCAAAAAAGAACAAGGAGTGGTCTTTTAACTTTTCCATGGGTTTTGAGATTTCCAAGATCAATTAATGATCCTTGAGGCAAAGTTGTAATGCCTAGCCGGCTGTCACAGTCAACTATGACTGATTTTTGCATTTTTGTTTAAGTTGTTTTTGCAATATTATTCTTACAAATGGCAAGTATGAAGGTCAAAAAGCATCTAAAGATGGAGAATTGCTAAATAGAACAAATCAGACCTTTTGAAAAGAGTTTTGACAGTGAAAAGTGCAGGTCTAAACTGAAAAAAATAGTGAAAGAGGGAAAGTGCAGTGATAATAAGTTTTGACAGTGAATGTTTCATTGTTTTGTAATTGCCTAATGCCTTTTGTGTAGGGATAATATGATTCTCTTTTGTCTTTAATGATAGACATGTTCATATGTTTTAAAATGTAATTGGTTCTTAGGCTAATGATGTGTTTGTAGAAAGCAAGAATGTAAAAGTTTTCAATGTTGCACACTCCCTATGAGCAACTTTTGTAAAAACCTTGTTCTCTAACCTTTGGAGGTGTAAATTGCTTTATTGTGGCCTAATTAGCATGTGACATGGTAGAACCAAGTTGGTATGGTTCACATTGAAGGTCTCTAACTTGTAAGTCAATTTTTGCCATCAAAACCCTTGCAAACCCTTCCTTTTGCACCCATTTTTTGAGACAGCCATGGAGAAGGCCTAATGGACCCTAAAACTTAGAAAATCCTAAATAAATTCCAAAAGGGTATCCAAATATTAGGTTCTTTTTGTGTGGAAGTCCATCGTTGGAGCAGGGTGAGCACAAAACCCCAAAAGGAGGGCTAATTCCTTGTAAGCTGTTTTAGGCCTAAAAATTGGTTTTTTGTCAAATCGGGTACACAAAGGAAGGTTGTAAAGCCTAAAACCCATCAAAATAAGTTGAAAAAAGTTGAACTTGCATGAATTTAACATATTTGGTGAGATAGACTCCATAACTCAGTTTGTAGCACTTGTGAAGGGTTTCTACACTCCAAAACGTAGAAAACCAAAGACACCCAAGGAGGTAAAACTTGACACAAACTTGTAATTCAACAAAAGGAGACCTTGTGTAGTTAGAGAATAGGTTAGGGATAGGGGGAATGAATTCCAATTGAGAGGGTAAGGTGTTAGATTACCAAGCCAAAAACTATGGAGTTGAAGCCTTTGAGCAACCAAGAAGTGTTTGACTTAGGGAGGTGGATCAAGGAGAGTTGCTAGGTTGTCTATAACCACCTTTTACACTTTGATTTTGGTGACTACACCTTGAAACTAGTAAGGAACTATTACTTAGTGACCTCCCTATCATAGTGGTATCAGAGCACAGTTACACTTGGGAAGAAGTAGCAATTTGGCAACCATGGTGACAAATACAGAGTTAGCAAAGAAAATGGAAGACCAGGAAGAACAAAATAGGTTACTCAGAGTGAAGCTAGACCTCCTAGAGCATAAGTTGGGTGAAGTAGAAGTGAAGGAAGATTAAGTCAACAATAAGATAGAAGGAATAGAAGACAAGGGTAAGCTATTAGCTATAGATGATGAAATCCCTCTACCAGACCCTGTGATAGAGAATGAACCCTTTTTGAAATCCTTGAAGGCTATGAGTGGGAGAACACTAGAAGGAGTCCCACTATTCAGTGGTAAAATGGACCCAAAAGTGGTCATGGATTGGATTGAGGGTCTTGAGAACCATTTTGAATGTGATGGTGTGACAAAGGCCCAGAAAGTGAAGGTGGTTGAATCCAGGTTGAGAGGAGCTACCTTAACATGGTGGAAGTTCATTTAGGATGAATGTGAGGAAGAGGGAAAAAAGCCCATAGCAACTTGGAAGGGAATGTTTTCCAAGATCAGAGAGACTTACATTCCAAAGGACTATGAAATACATCTTCATAGGAAAAGGCAAAACCTTAGGAAAAATGAGTTAGATGTCAGTAGTTACACCAAGGAGTTTTAGAAGCTATGCCTTAGGTCAAAGATCCAAGAGGATGAAAATGTCAAGGTTGCTATGTATCTCAATGGTTTGAGATGGAACATACAAGAAGAGTTAAGTTTTTTCTATCCTACAATAGTCTAGAAGTGCTATCAACTTGCACTCAAGGTAGAGGAAAGGAGTAGGAAGAAGCATCTACATAACAGAGGTAGAGGAAGAGGGAGAGATGGAAGAGGTCATAGAGGCAATTTTGGGGGAAGACACATAGATCAAAGGTCCCAGGGAGAATCTAAGCTTATAGAGAAAAGCGGGGATTCTCAGAGCAGCCCAACTATAGGGGTAGGGGATCAAGCAACCCAGGAAGGGGTAGATCTAGTGGCCTAGGTAGAGGGTCTTACTTCTCCACAATGAAATGCTATAACTGTCAGAAATTGGGTCATCCTGCTTATAGGTGTCCAGAAAAGCCTAGTTCTTCCCATGGAGGTGAAAAGAGAGTGAACTATGTTCAAGAGGATGGAAGTAGTACAAGAACTCCAGCAATGAACCTAGCACCCAAAGATGGTGAGAGTCTAATGATAAGGAGATTATTGATCCAAGAACCTCACAAATGTGAATTGTCTCAGACAAGAGCATTGTTCAGGATAAAGTGCAAAATCTTGGGCAAGGTATGTAAGGTGGTTATAGATTCATGTTCCACAGATAACATTATCTCAGAGGAGGTAGTTAGCAAACTGAACCTACCTAGAATGAGGCATAGTGAACCCTACAAGGTAACCTGGTTAAACAATGGGCAACATGTCCTAGTTAATGAACAAGCATGGGTAGACTTCAACATAGGTGAATACGAGGATAAGATACTATTTGACATCCTTCCTATGGATGCTTGCCATCTACTATTGGGTAGAACTTGGCAATTTGACAGAACGGCACACCATGATGGTGAAAAAAATACATATTCCTTTCAAAAGAATGACATTGTCTACAAAATTCAGTTCCTTAGTGAAGAGATAGAGAACAGCAAACCACAGGCACCTAAAGTGTTATTAGTCAATGAAAAAGAGTTCATCCAAACCATGAAAGAGGGAGATGGGATTGGTTATGCACTTGTAGTGAAACCTAAGGAGGAGAAGAAAGAAAAACAAGTTGATATCCCACAAGAAGTGCAGCAAATTCTTGATAACTGTAAGGACATCATCAGTGATGGACAACTAGCAACATTACCTCCTCCTAGAGCCATTAGTCATTAGATTGACTTTATACCAAGAGCTTCTTTGCCAAACAAAGCAACTTATAAGATGACTCCTGAACAAAACAAAGAGGTAGCTAGGCAGATTCAAGAGTTGTTGGATCAGGGATTAATAAGAAAGAGTATAAGTCCTTGTGCCATACCCACTGTGTTAGCACCTAAGAAAGGGGGCACATGGAGACTATGCACAAACTCCAGAGCCATCAACAAAATCACAATAAGGTATAGATTCCCTATTCCCAGGATAGGAGATTTGATGGATTGTTTAGGGGGTGCAAGGTATTTCTCAAAAATAGACTTAAAGAGTGGTTACCATCAGATAAGAATAAAAGAGGGTGATGAGTGGAAAACGGCTTTCAAAATAAATGAGGGTCTTTATGAATGGTTGGTTATGCCTTTTGGACTCTCTAATGCTCCTAGTACCTTTATGAGGTTAATGAATGAAGTATTGCAGGATTTTCTTGGTAAATTTGTGGTAGTCTACTTAAATGACATTCTCATTTTTAGTAAGACTAAAGAGGAGCATTTGAAACACTTAGCTATTATTTTACAAAGATTATTTGATGAGAAGTTAACCATAAATCTTGAGAAATGTGATTTTATTAAATAAGAACTAGTCTATCTTGGTTTTGTTGTGTCCAGTGGAGATCTTAAGATGGATCAATCTAAAGTTGTAGCCATAACAAGTTGGCCAACCCCACAATCAACCAGTGCAATTAGAAGTTTTCATGGTCTAGCCCAGTTTTACACAAAGTTGATCAGAGGGTTTAGTGAAATTTGTGTACCCATGTTAGATACAATAAAGGGTGGTCATAAGGTTAAGTTTCAATGGATAGAAGCAGCCAATAAGGTGTTTGAGTTACCCAGACTAGAGTTTCTACACAGCCAATGTTAATCCTTCCTAGTTTTGATAAACTCTTTACTATAGAATGTGATGTCAGTCATCTTGCAGTAGGTGCAGTTTTGAGTCAGGATAATAGACCAGTTGCTTTATTTAGTGAAAAATTGAATAATGCAAAGAAAAAGTACTCATATTATGATTTAGAGTTATATGCATTGGTGCAGACACTCAAGAAGTGGAGGCATTACTTGCTTCCTAAAGAGTTTGTTGTGTATACAGACAACCAGGCAGTTAGTTTCTTGAATTCTCAGGATAAACTCAACCATAGGCATATGAAATGGGTAGAATACCTACAAGCATATACCTTTACTCTTAAACACAAGAAAGGCCAACGTAATAAAGTAGTTGATGCTTTGAGTAGGAGATTGTTGACTATTCAGGAGATCCAAGTTAAGAGTATTGGTATTGATTGCTTTCAAGATTTGTATCCTAATGATGATGATTTTGCTATTGCTTATCAAGTTTGTCTTGCTTTTGAGAATCATTTCCATAGTGAGTATGTTGACTATACATTGCAGAATGGTTTGTTATTCAGGGGAGGATAGTTGTGTGTTCCTAAAGGTTCCATGAGAGAAAACCTTATCCAAGAGAAACACAATGGATGTTTGAGTGGCCATTTTGGTCTCAATAAGACCTTAGAGTTAGTTCAACACTTCTATTACTGGCCAAAAATGCAAAGAGATGTCAGAAGGTATGTTGAGTAGTGTATGATATGTCAGAAGGCCAAAGGTAATAGCACTAATGCTGGTTTATACCAGCCACTTCCCATTCCTTCTAGGCCATGGGAGTGCATTAGCATGGATTTTGTTGTAGGTTTACCAAAGACAAAAGCAGGGTATGACAGTATCTTTGTGGTTGTTGACAGATTTAGCAAAATGGCTCACTTTATACCTTGCAAAACTACTAATGATGCTAGTCATATTGCTTTCCTTTTCTTTAAAGAAGTTGTCAGAATACATGGTTTGCCATCTAGCATTGTGTTAGATAGAGATGTTAAGTTTTGGGGTCATTTTTGGAAGACTTTGGGGAAGAAATTGGGTACTAACTTGTCTTTTGGCTCAACTTACCATCCACAGACAGATGGCCAAACAAAAGTGGTGAATAGAACATTGGCCAATCTACTCGGATGTCTCACCAAGGAGTATGGACAAAGCTAGGATCAGCTCATTCCATAGGCAGAATTTGCCTATAATGACAGTGTAAACAGAACCACTGGTAAGAGTTCATTTCATATTGTTTATGGTATGCATCCAAAAGGTTTTTTTGAGTTACATGATGTGACTAACTTGCAACATGTTAGTGGGATAGCAAAGGATATGGCACAGTCTCTGAAAGAGATCCATGAACAGGTTAAGCAGTCTTTGTAGGACACCACCACAAGAGTCAAGGCAAGGGTGGATGCTTCAAAGAAGGATGTCCAATTCTCAGTTGGAGATTTTGTGATGGTGCATCTCAACAAGTCTAGATTGCAAAAGGGAGTTCCTACCAAGTTACAAATGACAAGAATAGGGCCTTGCAGGATTTTGGCTCAGTATGGTCCTAATGCTTATAAGATTGATTTACCTGCTGATGTTTCCTTGTCTCCTATCTTTAATGTTGCAGATTTGATACCTTTCAAGGGGAAACCTCCAGAAGAGACTCAGAGAGCTTCAGACATTCCATAATCCCTTTCTAATCTATCTCTCTCCTCTTCTTCTTCTCCCATTCTTGAATAGGTACTTGATTCCAAAATCATCAAGAAGACTAGACAACATGACTACTTTGAACATTTTATCAAGTGGAAAGATCAACCAGCCTCTAAAGCCACTTGGATACCAGAAAGTGACTTCCGCAAGGCTGGTATTCCTCTCTCTTTTCTGCCAAAAGGAGTCATATGACTTCTTTGTCACCAGGGGAGTATGGTGCAGGAGCACCTAGGCCTCATTTTCATCATAGGTTTGAGAGCAAGTTTGATTTTTATTATTTTTGAGTTGGAAAGTTTATCTAAGATTTTTTTGAGTTGTCCTAAGTTGTTTGGATGAGTTTTGAACTCATTGTGTGGTCATGTTTCCTATTTTCATCTTTTTGCTCAAAGTTGCCAGTTTGGAGTTGCCTGGCAAAATGTTGTAAAAAGTGAGTTTTCAATGTGTTTTTGTTTTGAAAATTTTTTAGACATGTTTGGTGTTTGGTTTTTAGGTGTGAGTAGTGTTCTTGGGTGATTGGGAGTCCTTGAGATCAACCTTGCATCATCTAGGCATTAAAAGCTATCATTTTAGACATGAAAATGTCAAATTTGAGTGCTCTTGGACATGTACCTGTCCATATAGGAGGATAATTGACTTGTAGAGGTATTTATTGTCTTGTTTGAACCATTGTAAGGGTTGATAGAGATATCAAGCATTTTGCAAGTTTGCGCTAATTTTACCTTGTTTTTCCCTATGTTTTGACTCCATGTGAGCAGCAGTCTGTACACTTGCTATACGTGGCTGTACTATTTTTGCATTTTCTAGTTCTCTTATGATTCCTTAAACTTTTCCCTTTGGTGGCATTTAATTTCATTAAGTTTTGAGTTTTGTGAAAAATTATTTAGTTTTGACAGTTTCACTGCCTTATCTGGGAAATTGGCAAGGATGCTTGACCAACTTGGCTTCTTGAAGCCCTAAATGTTCATGGCTTCCCAAGAACTAGTTAGTAAACTTTTAAGATATGTATATACATGTTTTTCTTTCCAAAATGTAGGTGCAAGAAGTTTTGTGGCCATGGAGCAATAGGCAAGTGTGCCATTTGGCTAGGGTCCTTGAAGAAGTTTGATGCGTTGCTCTTCTATAGCAAATGTATTCACCAAGATGGATAGATCTGTTTGATGTTTAAATTTGTATGTAAAGGAAAAGAGGCTTTCTAAGCCATGACAAGGATGATTGCATTTTCAGTTTGTGAAAATGGTGTAAAAAATAGTGAGTCACTATTTTGATGTTGATTTCCATACAGTTGCTTACTCTCCACCATTTATTGGAGTTTGTACAGCCTTGTACCTCCTTCTATTTGCTTGCAAACAAGAAAAAGGAGTGGTATTTTACCTTGTCCATGGGTTTTGACATTTCCAAGAACAATTAATGATCCTTGAGGCAAAGTTGTAATGCCCAGCTAGCTGTCACAGTCAACTATGACTAATTTTTGCATTTTTGTTGAAGTTGTTTTTGCAATATTCCTCTTCCAAATGGAAAGTATGAAGGTCAAAAAGCATCTAAAGATGGAGCATTGCTAAAGAGCACAAATCAGACCTTTCGAAAAGAGTTTTGATAGTGAAAAGTGCAGGTCTAAATTGAAAAAAATAGTGAAAGAGGGAAAGTGCAGTGATAATAAGTTTTGACAGTGAATGTTTCATTGTTTTGTAATTGCCTAATTCCTTTTGTGCAGGGCTAATATGATTCTCTTTTGTCTCTAATGATAGTCATGTTCATATGTTTTAAAATGTAATTGGTTCTTAGGCTAGTGATGTGTTTGTAGAAAGCAAGAATGGAAAAGTTGTCAATGTTGCACACTCCCTATGAGCAACTTCTGTAAAAACCTTGTTCTCTAACCTTTGGAGGTGTAAATTTCTTTATTGTGGCCTAATTATCATGTGACATGGTAGAACCAAGTTTGTATGGTTCACATTGAAGGTCTCTAACTTGTAAGTCAATTTTTGCCATCAAAACCCTTACAAACCCTTCCTTTTGCACTCATTTTTGGGACAGTCATGGAGAAGGCCTAGTGGACGCTAAAACTTAAAAATCCTCAAGAACTTCCAAAAGGGTATCCGAATATTAGGTTATTTTTTTTTGGAAGTCCATCGTTGGAGCAGGGTGAGCACAAAACCCCAAAAGGAGGGCTAATTCCTTGTAGCCTGTTTTAGGCCTAAAAATTGGGTTTTTGTCAAATTGTGTACACAAAGGAAGGTTGTAAAGCCTAAAAGCCATCAAAAATAGTTGAAACAAGTTTAAATTGAATGCATTTAACATATTTGGTGAGATAGACTCCATAATTCAGTTTGTAGCACTTGTGAAGGGTTTCTACACTCCAAAACTTAGAAAACCAAAGACACCCAAGGAGGTAAAACTTGACACAAACTTGTAATTCAACAAAAGGATACCTTGTGTAGTCAGAGAATATATCAGGGATAGGGGGAATGAATTCCAATTGAGAGGGTAAGGTGTTAGATTACCAAGCCAAAAACTATGGAGTTGAAGCCTTTGAGCAACCAAGAAGTGTTTGACTTAGGGAGGTGGATCAAGGAGAGTTGCTAGGTTGTCTATAAACCTTTTACACTCTGATTTTGGTGACTACACCTTGAAACTAGCAAGGACCTATTACTTAGTGAGCATACAAGCCTATTGGGCAATCCCCTTTCCCTACCTCCCTATCACATAACCAATGTCTTTGTTTACATTATGGGTGAACATCTCTACCATTTGCTTTTGTGGTAATTCACAAGAGCATTTGTTGGCTAGATTTCTCCATCTTTGTAAAAATGATGAAAAAGATTCTCCATCCTTTTGCTTGGTGTTGCACAAGGTAGTGACTGATATGTTTGTCTCTATGTTGTATGAGAAATTTTGGATAAATGCCTCTACTAGATCACCCCAAGACTTAATTCCAGGTGGGAGTTGGGAGAACCATTCTATAGCTTGATCACGTAAGCTTTGTGGGAATAATCTCATCAAATATGTGTCTTCTACTACCACCTCAATGCAAGCCGTGAAAAACTATCTTATATGTGCTTTAGGATCTCCTTTTCCTATATACTTATCAAACTTAGGTGTCACAAAGTGTGTAGGAAAAGGAGGCATTGGAATGGTTTTGTCAAATGGATAGGGACATATGTCCCTCATTGTGTAAGTTGGCTTCGATGTATTTATGTCCTCCATTCTCTTTTGTAAGTCCTTAATTTGCTGTTCCAAATTTTTCTTAGGTGGAGATTGACTTCTTGGACCATACCCCAAGCCCAAAGCACTAGGTGGAGGAGGAGCATGTTGCATATATGGATGGTATTGATCATACACATGTTCATATGGAGGAGGTCTATAATGATGTTGCGTATATGGACCACTTGTTATAGAGTCATGATGAGTGTTGGTGTAAATAATTATTCATCTTGGATATTATTACACCTTACTTAAGTTTACTTAGGTACATGCATTTCATAGTAGTTTGGGTATGAGACACTTGGGTGTTTGTGCCACATTGGGATAGTGCATCTAGGAGAATTTCCACCTTTTATGGTGTGATCTTGTTGTTACACTCCACATTCAGTGGGCGATCCACCTCATGCGGAATATTACATTATTTCTGCTACCTACCCACACCTATTTCCTACCTACCCTTGTTTCTTATTGAGCCACATGTCATGTTTGTGTGCTCACATATCCATATAGCCTTGCCTATATAAGCAGGCTCATATTCATTGTATGTAGATGAACGGTTGATGATCCAGTTGATCAGTATTTTCATCTTGATAGAATACAATTTATTTCTATCATCTATTTTGTTCTCTCTTATTTATGATTTCCATTGCCTCTTGATCTTGGAAAAATCTCACATGGTCTCAGAGCCATTCGAGTGTCATTGGTTTGCTAATTGAGAGAAATTTGATGCTATTTGGGGTTGTGTATTTTGGAGTTTTCTATTGCAGGTTATTATTGAAGCTTGATGGGTCAAATCTGAGGTTACCATTAGATTTAGGAGGTCCAAGAAAGTTAGTTTTTCTTTTTGTTTCATCAAAATCAGACTTTAGAGGCCAAATCTAGAGTCATTTAAAGTTTGATGTTGTGGCAGAAATGTTCTAGAAATTATAATTTTGCAGGAATTTTTCAAATAGCGATATCTCACTCATCTGGACTTGTTTTTTTGAGCAATTTTTTTTGTTTTGGGGTAGAATTTCGTGATCTATACAGTGGTGCATAATGTTTCTAATTTTCGGATACAGGTTTTTTGCAAATCATGAAATCCCAATTTTTACAACTTTGGAGGCTTCTTTTGGGTTCATATGGAGTCCTTTTTAGGTGCCGTTTTTTTTTTAAAGTGCATATTTTTTCATCTACTTTCATAATATATCATTTTTTTTGCAGTGATTTTAAGTAGAAATTTTACTTTCAGTATTTGGCCATTTTTTGGCATATTTGGTACTTGCATTTTGCTCGGATCTTAGTTTAGATCACTAGTAGTATTTGTTGAAGTCTCTTAGGTCTCATTTTGAGAAGTTGTAAATTGAAATCAAAAGTCCAGTTTGCCTTGTTTTGCAAGTGGCCCATTGTATATGCACTAAGTATAAAGTGCCAAAATCACCATTTTCGGGGGATTTCTTGATTGAGTATTTTGGGGGGGTGTCTTGTGTGATTGTGCCTCTCTCTATCTTGTATTTTTTTCATTTTGGTGCTATGGCTGCTCCTAAATTTCCACTTTTAACTCCTCATAATTATGCATCATGGAAAATTAAGGCATGGAGTAAACAAATGGAAAAAGGACTCATTCATTATGTAAATGAAACTATTACAACACCGCCTGATCCTAAGGTTGATCCTAATGCTCAAATTGAATGGCTTACTAAGAATACTATGGCACTTGGAACTCTTAGAAAGTATGTATCAGATGACCTCATTTTTCACATTGATAAGTGTACAACAATTAAAGAGGCTTCGGATATTTTTAAGAAATTCTATGGTCAAGTTGATGATATTAAGGGCTACAAGTTTGATAGTGAACTCACAACTTTGGATCCCAAGGATTTTGATACAATCCAAGATTATGTCACAAAAGCAACTAAGTTAAGAGCAAAGCTAAAGGATTGTGGAATTGACAAAAAGGATGCTCAATTGGTTTATAACTTGTTGGACACGCTTCCTTTAGAGTATGCAGCCTTTGTATCTAGCTTTCACACCCATAGGTTAGCTCAAGGTTCCTCATACACTTCTGCCTCATTTGATTCATTCACGGAGATGTTGATACTTGAGAAATCAAAGTTGACCATGGTGGGGATTCTAAAATATTCAAAGTCACAAGCTTTGGTGGCTAACAAAGGGAATCAAAGTAATCAAGGAAAAGGCAAGAATCAAAAGTGACCTAAGTCTAAACCACAACAAGATGGAGCACAATCTTCCTCTCCACAACAAGGTGATTCACAATTCTCACCTAAGAGGAAATCATATAAGGACAATCTATTTTGTGGATATTGCAAGAAGTCAGGACATGATGAACATCATTTTTATACAAAGGATATTGATGAGTTGAAGAATCTTCTTGAGAAGAATAGAATCAACCTACCTTCTAGAATGTCTGCATCATATTCTTCTTCCAAGGATAAAGGAAAGGATCACTCTTTTGGGATAGATAAAGGAAAGGGACAAGCTCTTTGTGCTACTACAAGTCATGATTCAGGGAGATGGCTTCTAGATCCATTGGCTTCTCATCATATGACATCTTCACTATCTATGTTTTCTACATTTGAGCCTTGCCACATGTCGCAGATTTTGAAGGGCAATCATACATACATGGATGTGATTGGGAAAGGATCTATTGCCATTGGGGATAACTCCTTCAATGATGTGTTGTGTGTACCACACTTGACAAATAATCTTCTTTCCATCTATCAAATCACACATGGGGCAACTAGGAAAATTGTGGAGTTCACACCTGATTCAGTTATCATTAGAGACTTGTAGAGTGGACCTATCATTGCGACTGGGGTGGTTGATCATGCATCTCGGTTGTACTCTTTTTCAGATTTTGGTCCTATTGATGAGGTTGATTCTTCCTATGTTGATGATTCAGATTTTGAGGAGAACTTTGGGCATTTGAACTTGGGGATTCTCACATGTGACCCCATTCTTGAGCCTTGCATTTCATATCCTTTTAGTGATATCACAACACATATTGCACCTAATGATGCAACTAGTGTCACAGTTTTGCCTTCTTATGATTCAGTGCAGTAGGATATTTCATGTCTTCCAGCTTCAATTGATTGGGATGCCTACTTGACAGACATTGTAGGTTTGTTTGTGGACTCGTACATTGCAGATTTAGGAGACACTATTGATGACATTCATCTTCTCTTTGATGAAGATGATCCTTCTTTGATTTTTGTGAGGGATAACTCTGACCCTCTTGTGCATTCTCTACATGATCAATCTTTAGAGGTTGACATGATTGTGGATACTTTTGTACAACACTTGGAGGAGGTCTCTTTATATTTTGAGGAGACATATGAGTCTTTGGATATTGTTCTACATTCATCTCCACTAGATCTTGGAGTGCCTTTTTAAGCAGTGTGGCATAGTTTACCACCTTTGGAAGGGGTACCTTTCAGCATCGACATGGAGACACTTGAGCAGTTTTTAGAGATTTCCTTCATCATGAGTATTTTTTCTTCATCTTCCCTTGATGGTTGGGGAGACTTCATGGATACACCTTTGGTTTTGTTTCTTCCTAAGGGAAGGAATGTTGTTCGATGCTCATGGAGTAGTTTCTTCACTCATCTTCGAGCTTCTATCATTGGTGCAGATTCTAGATTAAGGGGGGGCTTCCTAGTCTCTCTTCTTCTTCTCTCATATGGGGGGACTTTTTCCTCTAATTGGGTTTTGTCCTTCACATACTTCTATGAGAGTTCTTTGTATCTAGTTTTCATCTCTCTTTTGGGGGAGGGTTTTTTCCCATTGGGTTTTTCTCTCTTTCCCCACTTTGTGAGAGATTTCATTGCATTGGTTTGCATGCATTTGCATTTGTACATGGGTACCTAAAATGGCCTCGTAGCTGGGACCTATCTTGCATTACTTAGTTGCATTGTAGAATTAAGTGCATTCCCCTAAGTTGAACTTAAGGGGGGGTGTTGGTATAAATAATTATTCATCTTGGATATTATTACACCTTAATTAAGTTTACTTAGGTACATGAATTTCATAGTAGTTTGGGTATGAGACACTTGGGTGTTTGTGCCACATTGGGATAGTGTGTGTAGGATAATTTCCACCTTTTATGGTGTTATCTTGTTGTTACACTCCACATTTAGTGGGTGATCCACCTCATGTGGAATATTATATTGTTTCTCCTACCTACCCACACCTTTTTCCTACCTACCCTTGTTTCTTATTGAGCCACATGTCATCTTGTGTGCTCACATATCCATATAGCCTTCCCTATATAAGAAGGCTCATATTCATTGTATGTAAATGAACAATCGATGATCCAGTTGATCAGTATTTTCATCTTGATAGAATACAATTTATTTCTATCATCTATTTTGTTCTCTCTTATTTATGTTGTCCATTGCCTCTTGATCTTGGCAAAATCTCACAATGAGGAATGGAATATTTGTTTTGTCCATGTATACCATACTCTAAAGACATGTCATGAGTTTGTTCTAATGTGTTGCCCCCAAATTTGACGTGGGGTTTCCTTGTGTCTAAATTTTGAAAATGCCTTTGGATATCTAATTGCTTTGGTATTTGGTCTTTATCATGGGCATGTGATTGAGTATATTATTCTACATAAGACTTCCATAATGGTCTACGAAGTGAGTATCATATGATTGACCATGTGTATGCAGGACCTCAGGTTTTTGAAACAAAGATGATGGTGATTCAGGCACAAAATGTGGTCCTCTATTGCCTCCACTATTAGGCCTCCTTTGATCCATGTTGAGGTGAGGTTGTTGCAAAGGTCAATTTTCCATTATTTGAGACATGTCAAAATCATGAGGGATCTTGGCTCCACTTTGTGCCATCACTTGTAAGAAATATTGTCTATCTCTCCTTATTATTTCCTTAACCAATCGATTGAAATGAGGATCCATAATGGAGTCTTCCACTTCTATTGAATATACTGAAATGTTGTCCATATTGTCATTGTGTGTATCATTGTTGTTTGTAGTGTCCATGTTCTCAACATTTGGAATGTTTCTATAGGAATCCATGTTAGGTAATGTAGTATGATTAGAATTGAAAAAGATATCATTATCATACTCATAGGAACTCATGTTTGTGGACTCTTGAGCCTCTTTATCTTCTCTCGTACATTTTTGGGAATGGGTTTCAACCATGAACTAGGTATTGACCAAGACGTGTGAGACTAGATGAAAATGGAAAGAGTATGGAAGATCAAGAGTTGGATGAAATGTAAATGAATCTAAGGTGTACTTGCAATATCTGAAGTGTAAGACCAAGTATGTATGTAGTAGAGTAGGTGTGGTTTCCAAAGAAATGATAGTTTCTCTTGATGAGGTAAGTTGACCTTGACTCTATGTAAGACCAAATGAGACCCAAAGGTGATAGACCTTGATGAGGGAACACTTAGTAAAATGTTGTTGTATGTAGTGTGTTGACAAAGTATGATGAGGACAAGCAAGTGACCTTTTGACTCAAGTTTAGACAAATGTGAATGTAATGTAAGGTGTAAAGAAATGATGGACTTTGTGAGACCCAAAGACAGGTTGAATGCTAGATGAAAACCCGAAGAGATAACCTAGGAAGCTCAATAAGTCTAAAACTAACTGTTCTTGTTCGTTGGACTATAAATTTTTGTAATTCTACACACAGATGTGCTTGTATACTTCACAAACATGCTTAAATGACACACACGTGGTTTTGTCAGACACAAATGTGTTTATAGGATTTTGTAAATGAATGCTACTCAAGAGAACACAAATGTGTTTCTGCCATTCACAAATGCATTTATATGACACAAACGTGACTCTGTCAAGCACAGACGTGTTTCTAGAAATTGAGTGCAATTTTTCCAATTCGTGAAGTTGTTTTGTTGTGACCCAATATGAAATTTTGACTATTTTTCATGACAAGAAGACACAATGTTGGTGAGGACTCAATTTTTGCAAGTGTTTAGACTTAAAAATGACTCAAAGAAAAGTGTGTTGTTTGATGTAAAAATGTTTTGCATACACTTGAAGACAAAAAAGACACAATGTTTTGATGTTTGGTCTTGAATGTTTTATAGTTCAAAATAAGACAAGCACAATTCTTATGGTTGGCCAGGACAATAGTTGTTGATCCCACATGGGGTTTCCCTTGAGGTTGCGCTATTTAGAGCAGATACTTAGATACTTGACCCCACTGGCTCCACCCTCGACACTCACTTCTTGGGGTAGCCAAGCATCAGCCCCCATGAAAACTCCCAGTGGTAGACTTTGTATCTCTACGAAGAACCATATGTGTGTGGGCCACTCTAGAGGTCCGACCTCCTACCCAAATAACTAGAAGGATTTTGGCTTCTAAAATAGCAAGGTGCTAGTAAGCGCATCCGCTTGTGTGGCCATACATGCAACATTTTCAACTCTGTAAATACAAAAGGCTCCTAGCCATTAGGGGTTACGCCCTACAACAAAAGATGTTAAATGCAAAAGGGACAAGAGTCCCATCGGGCGTGCCAAAATGTATATGGTGAAAATGGACAAAACAATATTGAAAGACCAAATGAATTCAACCACAAAACCCTAGCCTAACAACAACAAACATCCACCATAACATATGAAGATTACCTAAGACAATGCAAATCAAATGAAATCACAAAGATTATACCATCACATGTCCAATAGGGTTTGGATCTCCATTCTTCCTATCTCCATTGATCTTGCTTGATATATTTGCTCTCAGATTTTATGTGTGCACAAGAGCTCAACAAAGAATGGAAATGTGGTTGCAAGTAGACTTGATCACATATGAAAGTTCAAAAGTGTAGAGTAGTCGGGTAGTCATTGGGGTTTGATAATGAAGGAAGCATCTCCTTATATAGAAGACACCATAAGATATGGAGGGATAAGATTGAGAGGTGTAAGAGATAAATGGCCGACTATGATTAAAGGGTAGGTAGAGGAAATAAGAAAATAATGAGAGGGTAGGTAGTGTAGGAATTAAGAGATGAAGGACATGTGTCATAGGTAGAAAAGGCTAATAAATTAATTAAATAAATAAAGATTCATTTAATTAATAGAGGAAATGGGATCAATTAAATAAATAAGATATTTATTTAATTTAGGGAAATGATGATTTAAATAAATAAATGTATTTATTTAAATCAGAAATAAGGCTAGAAGAGGATAAATGAATTAATTAAATAAATAAAGATTTATTTAATTAATAGAAGAATTAGGCTAAAATAATTAAATAAATAAAGATATTTATTTAATTAGATAGGACAATTTTAGGTGTCTATAGTGACATTTGATACGTGTCTATTGAATCCAATTACATTCCGAGCACTTTATGGTGAGCTATGTTCTCTCAGAAAATTGGGCCAAAATAAAACTTCAGCCATTGATCTACGATCATCAAACAGTTTAAAATCATTGATAGATTTTAGGTATGTGTCACTCTTCATGTTTCAAAGAGGTCGCGCTTATTGATACATCGTGTAGAGTCCGAACTCAATGTATTATGTGATGTGATGTACTAGTGTGATGTGATGTGCCTTGTCTATTAATGGAAAAGAATTCATTTGAATAAAAGGGTAAAAACTTTATTGAAGATCAGACATAAGAATTACAAAGAGAACCAGAGCCCTGAGGCCCCAGAGAAAAAAGCACCAACCCAACCTCAGATCAATCAGCTTCAAAAACCCTCCATGTCCTTAGTGAAAATCTTTTGCAAGTCTTGACAGTAATCCCTGGAGAGATGCTCCCAACCTTCAACTTTCTAAATACTACCATGTTCCAAGGCCCACTTGGCCAAACAATCAGCTGCTCTATTCCATTCTCGAGTGATGTGAATGAAAGACACCTACTCCATTAAAGAGCTAATTTGGAGAATCTACTGGACAATCCTAGCCAACTGCCATTGAATCCCACTCACCTTCTACTCAGTCAGCAAGTTAATAACAATTTGTGAATCTGATTCACAAATCACCTTCCTTTGACCCAACACCCAAGCCCGCTCTAGTGCATGGAGAATCGCAAATCCCTCCATAAAATTATTAGACTGCCATCCTTTATGCACCAAAAAGAGGAAAACAACCTCCCCACCACTATTCTTGCCAAAACCACCTATTCCAGCAAGGCCTGGGTTACCCCTAGATGAGCCATCAGTGCTAATCTTGATAAACTCATCCTGAGGGGATATCCACCTTCCCACCATATGCACCTTCTTCATAACCCGTCTACCTCTCCTAACACAAGAAGAAGCCGGAGACACCTCCTACAGGCCAAGCCTACTCACAATATCTACCACATCTCTACCCAACAGAAAATTTACCTCACAACTAGCTTCCACTATCTCCCAGATCATAGCAGTGATCCTATTCCAACCTTGCTGAACAAACAATCTGACCTCACGAAAGATCCTCCTGTTCCTTTCGAGCTAGATCTGCCATAGAATGAAGATGGGCCCAATATACTAGATAGTCTAGAGGAAGGAGGAAAGGATAGGAGGTCTGCCCAAACTACTCTAGAACTCCACTAGAGAATTCGCATGGACACAAGGATGCTTCCACACACCCCACCAATAGTGCCAAATAAGCATAGAGAAGGGGCATCTGAAGAATAGGTGTGAGGATTTTTCCTCCCCGTTACCACACAAAATAGAGATAGAGGGCCCTAAGAATCCCCGCTTGTGGATATTGTCCCAAGTTAGACATTTATTTAAAGCGAAAGTCCAAGCAAAGTAGTTACACTTCATCCAAGAGGCATTATTCCACACCTATTTCCACTAGTTCACCTCTCCTCCCTCAAGTCTTCGGTTCAACAATTCCTAGTATCCACTAGCCACAAAAAAAACACCATTAGGATTTGGAGACCAAGCAAGCCCATCCCTACCCTTGAGGGAACTACAGTGTCTACTCACCAAAATGCCATGTAACTCTGCACACTCTTCCTCCATCCCAACAACCGACCACTCATTAGGATCCTTCCACCGCTCCAAGTCTAGCTAACCACACCTATAAATAGCCCTGAAGTCACTCACCCTTGACTCTTGCCTCCAAAAACCTCTAACAAAAATTCCCAAGTTTAGGAAACTGATCAAGGATGGGAGGGTATCCATCCCAAGAGTCATTCCAGAAAAGGACCTCTTCCCCCTTTCTGCAAATCCAGAAAAGTCCTCCCTTAATGAGAGAAGCCCCCTTCTTGAGAGTATACCAGATCGGTGAGCCCTTTCCCTCAAGTGGATATCTAGGGATATCCTCCATCGGGATCCTTTGCATATATTTGTTGGCCAAAATCCTAGCCTAGCCTTGATCCTACTCAACACACCACCTCCAGTACAATTTAGCTACAAGAGCTTCCCCAAAAAGAGTAGACTGCCTTAAACCAAGCCCCCCCAACTGCTTCGGGCTACACACCAGATCCCAATTAACAAGAGTCCATTTGGAAGAGGAGAGATTACCTGCCCATAATAATTGCCTAGCTAGAGAATCCAAACCCTTCAAGAACCACTTAGGAGCCACCTGAAGCATACACCGATAGATCGGAAGAGCCTGAACCACCGATTGAATCAGTTGAACCCTCCGAAAAAAGGATAGCCATCTATGAGTCCAGTGATCAACCTTCAAGCAAAATTTGTCCAAGATACCCTATCATGACTCTCTAGGAGGGTTTCCAGGAGAAATAGGAATACCCAAATAAATCAAGGGTAGGGAGCCAACTTGGAATCTCAAGATAAGAGAAATCCTCCTTTGAATAGATTCAGGAGTGTTGAAAAAGAGGATAGAAGATTTCTCCTCATTGATCAACTCGCTTGAGGCTGCAAGATAAACATCCAGACCCTTACACAGATTATAATCTTCTTTGATCCTAGCTATCCCCATAAGGGTTGTTTCATCCACAAACTGCAAATGAGACTGCAGCTACAAGTCATTACCCCATCTCCAACCTTGAATAATACCCAGCACCACATTATGCTTAATCAGCCTCCCCAGACCCTCAGCTAAAAGAATGAATAAATAAGGGGAGAGGGGGTCCCCCTAGTGGAGACCCCTAGAAGCACCGAACAACTCAGTATGGTCTCCATTGATAAGCATAGAGAAAGAAGTAGACATAACACAACTCATAACCCATTGGATCCACTCATCAGCAAAACCAAAAGCCTTGAGGATCTTCTGAAGGAAGGACCACTGAAATCTATCGTACGCCTTTGCCATATCCAGTTTGATAAACATAGCTTTTTCCTTGGAGGTAGCCATAGAATGAATGGTCCTCGTAGCGATGACCACACCATCCAAAATTTGGCGCCCTTCCATAAACCCACTCTGCTCCTCAGAAATAACCTACCCTAGACACTTCTTCAATCTATCCGCTATCATTTTAGAGATGATCTTGTAAATCACATTGCACAGAGAGATAGGGTGAAACTAGCCTAATTGATCAGCCCCATCACCCTTGGGGATTAGAGCAATGAAAGTTGCATTCAATGCCCGAAGCATTTGCTTATTCCTCTGGGACTCCTGGACTACTTCCAATAACTCTAGCTTGATAATATCCCAGAACTCTTGAAAGAATTCAACCAGGAACCCATCCGGTCTAGGAGCTTTGCCTTTCCTCATGTTAAAGACAATCCTCTCAAGTTCTACTGACAAAATAGGAATAGAAGTTGCTCATTCATCTCCCCTGTGATAAGAGCAGGAATGCAAGCTAGAACCAAAGTCTCCTCCACCGTTTCCCCCAAGAGTCCTCCATGAAGAGGGACTGGAAAAATTGAAGTGACTCCCTAGATATCTCCTACAAAGATAAGCACTGCTCACCTCTATCATTAACCAGAACCGGGATGGAATTTCCATGTCTCCGTTCTTTCATTGAGTTGAAGAAGAAAGCAGTGTTCTTGTCCCCCTCCTTCAGCCAATCAATACGAGCTCTCTGCTTCCAGTATATTTCTTCCCTAAGCTCCCATTCCTCAACCACCTTGATAACCCTGACTTCCTCCCTAAGCAAGTCCTCAGATAAACCATGCTCTCTGATTACATTGGTGATCCCATTAAGCACATCTTGAGCAGCTTTCTTCTCATGAAAAATGTTCCCAAAACTCTGTTGGTTCCACTACTTAAGCTAACACTTAACAAACTGAAGTTGCTTGGTAAAAGAGTACATGGCAGTGCCAAAGGCTGACCTTCCTTTCCTCCACCACTCTACAACCAGAACCTACAAAGTAGGGTCCCAAAGCTACATAAGTTGGAACTTGAATGAAGGTGAGTGGGAAGCCCAAGTCGAAGAAGACACTAGCTTGATGGGCTAGTGATCCGACCCCCTCCAATAAAGAATCTTAGAACTCATGGACCACCATCCCCCCCCCCCAATCCAAAAACTAGACACCAAAAAATGATCCAGGCTCTCTACAATCCAATGCTCTCCCACCCTCCTATTGTTCTAAGTGAACAAACCATTGCCAAGCTTAATGTCAACTAGCTGCAACAAGGATATACTATCCTGAAAAAAGAAAGAAGAAGGTTCCAACCGCATAACACCCCCCTTCTTTTCACTCAACTCCAGGATGACATTGAAGTCTCCTACCATAATCCAAGGATGAAATGGGGCCAACCTTCGCATACTAGCAACATGAGACCATAAGTTTTGCTTACCCTGAAGATCAGTGGGCACATAGATGTTCAAAAACAAGATGAATTCTCTAGTCTTAAGACTAGATATCACTCCGGATAACAAGGATCTGGAGGTAGCCCACCATGCAGGGTGGAACCTTAAAGGGTTCCAAAGATAGGCCACCCCTCCCAAGGAACCAACTGCACTAGCACACTGACACTTGCCTCGCCCCCACAACTTTGGCACCAGACCCAACATACTCTCCACTGAAAGTTTAGTTTCTTGCAAGAATAGGACATCAGGTGAATGATTCCTAATCAAATCCTGAACAACTTTTTGTCTAGGGCCACTGTTCAAGCCCCTTATATTCCATGAAAGCACAATCATTTTGTAGGATTGGAAAAGTGCGAATCCAAAGTCTTTACCGACCCTGAATCAACCAAATTCTCCCCCTTCAATTTTATCTTATCCATATCCTTCTTTCTGCCAAACTTTGAGCTCTTCTCTAAAGAACTTTTCATAATATCTTTCTAGTGAAGTCCAAGGTGAATGGAGGACTTATTACTTTTAGCCCTAACTGGTTCAAATTTCAAAGCTATCGAAGAGCCCTCCCCCTCAACCACATTCACCTCAAAACCAGGATCCAACCCCAACTGAACCCTTACTAGTTGGCCCATCTCCATTTGGTGGCTTCCAACCACTAGCATGGCCTGGGTAGAATCCTCAACTACACTTTCTGAAACCCCTCCTGGTACACCTTGATCCATAGGAGTCAACCTTGGGTTTACTTCCTGATGACTAAGGTCATCCAAGACCTCAAACTTGTTGAAGGTATCCTCTTCCTGTCTCTCCTGTAAGGGCCTCTTTTGTCCTTTGTTCTTGTTCTTTGTCTTAATTACGACAAAACCATCTGCACCCTCAACCTCAACCGACATGGTAGCGTTCCCTTTCTTAGTCCTAACTAAGTTCAGGTTAGACTGCTGAGGTTGTCATACCACCGGTTTGTATTTAGGGCACTTGCGCTGTTAGTGACCATACTCATGACACAACTGATAGTGAAATAGTAAAGTCTCATAATCTAACTGTTGAAAATAAGAGCTTGCGCACATATCTATAGCATCTAGCAAAGGTTTACCAAGATCAAATTCAACATAGATATGTGCATAGGTCATTACCTTTCTTCCCAGGGTTTGCATTGACGATCCTACTGGCCTCCCAAGTAGAGTAGCAAGCATCCTTAGCACATCCTCACAATAGAATTCTACTAGAAAACATGGTAACCAAACCCACACTGGAACCCTATTTGGGAGATCCTCTAAAGGATTAAACCCCGCATGCAAAGGCTTGATGAATAATCCCACTTGGTTGAAAAAATATGGGCCTCCTTCAAAGATGCTATTGCGATCCTCCATGTAGCTGAAAGAGATCATGAAATAGTTATTTGCCAATACCATAATCTCCATTTCCCCTTCTGGTGCCCAAGTCCTCTGTGCCCAGTTTTCCAAAAACTGCAAGGAAACCCTCATCCCCAAAAACATGCAGAATAGAGAGTGATTTGAGAAATATTCAATGTCTTCAGCTATCATCTCCAGAGGAATAACCATCTTAGGCCTCTCATTGCATCTCACCAGACAACCATTAATCTTCCTAATGTGAGAGCTGCCAGCACTCCCAAACCCTAAATCGAAGGAGAATAGATTATTTTGAAAGTCTTCATACTCTGAAGTGGGGGTTTTGAGCCCACCGTAGCAAGGAAATCCATGGCTGGAGCACCCTACGAGGCCTCACCACCAGAACTCGCCATCTGGGTACAAAAAAAATAAAATAATAAAAAATAAAACAAGAGGGCCAATGACCCACACCCCTAAGGGCCCCTCATAGAGGCTCAACACCCTAGGCAACTCCCTTCCCATGCACCCCCAAAGAGAGGGGCCCGCTGGAGATCTCTGTCACACGAGATTGCCCCAGGCTGCAGCAATTTAGAACCCAACCCCCACATAGCCTCCACCCCTCAAGACAACCCCTCTCTCACCCACTACCGCCAAGCCTTGCTCAGCACCGTCCACCACCGCTAACCCTCTGCACTTCCCTCCCCCTGCATGAGCCTGCACCTGCACCTCCCGCGAGCTAGGGCCGTGAAACCCTAGCTCAGCAGCCTACGAGCCTTCGCACAAACACCATCTATTTTAGTGGCAATGAATTCATGAAATCACCAATAAATTATATATTTTTCCATAAATAACAAAATATTTGCCGAAACAAATTAAATAATTTTCAAGCAGTGGATAAAAATCGCCAATACATTTAAATAATTTTTCCTTTGGAGTAAAAAATTTCGCTCATATATATTATATATTTGTTCCTTCTAACAAAAAATATTCGCCTTCCACAATAAATATTTTCCCCATAGAACAAGGTATTATTCACCAGAAATTTATGGAATTTTTGTACCGTAGAAAAAAATCGCCAATACAAATTAATTTTTTTTCCCATTTTAAAAAAAAATTTCACCATCGATATTTAAATTTGCCCGGGGGGTGGTTTCTTAAAGTTATCCCTACTCTTAATCACACCTCAAGGGGATTCTATTCCTAAACCATATCAATTATCATTCCCTTGTATAAATAACATAGTAAAGTATGAGGCATTAACAATAGGATTATAGATCGCAATTCAATGGAAAATCAAAGAACTTCACATTTTTGGGGACTCTCAGCTTGTGATTCGTCAAGTAAATGATGATTACCAAATTAAATAGCAAAAGACCGCTTTCACATTTTTGTTTAAACCTACTTCCTAGTCTAATAAATGCACAATAAATGCAAATGACTAAGAAAGTTTGAGTTACATACCAACTTGCCCATGTTTGTAGGCTACTCGAACTATCAAACTTGATTGATTTGATGTAATCTAACTGTAATGATCTCTTGACTATTGATTGCTCTCCTAAGCTCTTTGAGTGCTTGTTGCTCTAATCTCTCAAATGTTGTGGATGGAAATGAGGATTTTTTACCCCTTGGCCTCTATATATAGGTTGTGTAAACCTAATTGGCTATGCTCACCTCCCATTGTCATCTTCTTTCCCATTGGCCTCTTTTGAGTCTACTTTTCACATGTGTAACCCTATCGTCTTATCCTTCTCCCTTCTATCCTTTTTCTTTAGTTTGAGAGATTGCTTGCTCATTTTAAAAAAAATTCATTAATTATCTTGAGGGGGCATACCACTCCCATCTTGGGGAAACTTTGTATCAATACGTTTTATCTTTATTGAGCCAACATGACAACCTACATTGTCTCAAAGAAAGGCAAAATGTAGACACCTAAAATTATCCTAGCCTAATTAAATAATTATTTTATTTATTTAATTATTTTATCCTAATCTTTCTATAAATTAAATAGATTTTTATTTTTTAAGTTATCCTTTTTCTAAATTAAATAAATATTTTATTTATTTAATTGGTCTCACTTCTATTAATTAAGTAGATCTTTATTTATTTAATTAATTCAAAAGTTCTTTCTCTCCATGACACTTGTCATTCATCTCTTAATTTGGCTCTAACTACCCCTTTCATATTTTACCATTTTCCCTACTTACCCTTTAATCCTAGCCAACCATTTATCCTTTCACCTATTAATCATATCCCTCCATTTTCTTAGGTGAACTTTATATAAGATGATTCCTTCATCCTTTCATAACCCTAAGCTACCGAACAAATGAATTAATTTCCATGCAACCTATCATGCAATCAAGAAATCAAGCATCTACACAACCACATTTTGTTCTTTGTTGAGCTCTTGTGTACAAGACAAAATCTAAGTGCGGCTATATAAAAAATAATCAATGGAGATGTGAAACAATGAAGATCAAACCCTACTAAGCATGTGAATGGTATAATCTTTCATGTTTTCTATGTTTTCTATGTTTTAGGTTCTTCATTGGTGTATGGTGGATTCTTAATTGTAGAACTATAGTTTGATGTGGTTGGATCTTTGTTGGTTCTACAATATAATCATTCCATTTTTACCATATACAACCAACATTATTTTTCTTCATGAGTTTGTTCCCCTTATTACCCTTATTAAAAATGTTCACCATAGTTTCAAAAGACTTCCTATCTTGGAAAATATTCCTCCCATCCATCAGAAGTCCAACAATATTTTCAACAATCTTCTTAGTGATGCCAACAGTCTTACTGAGTGCAATGAGATTCTAGTTCTTCCAACCTTTGCAGAACATCTTAGAAGCTTTTGGGTTTACTACATGGAGACGTTCCTAGTAAGGGGTTACCCACTATTCTTCAAAATCCTCCAAACCTTAGCATTATTCTTGAAATCATCACAAGTAATACGCTCCTAACTATTCCACTTAACCCCCATAGTAAAACAAAGCCAAATTTGCATAATTAGAAAGCCTACCCAACCTAATCATAGTTGGCTTCTTTCCGAAAACCACATTTTGGGACTTTCAATAAGAAAACCAAGTTAGATCAATGTTTATAATGTCTAGGACACTAAGAGAAAGGGGGTCACCTCTATTCCAAAGTAATTCTTCTCTTCTCATAAAACCCATATTAGCAAAAGCGTGTAGAAGTACATCCTCCTCCTTAAATATATGGGAAATAAAAAATTCTTCAAAATAACTTATATGGTTAGGAGCATCATTTGACAAATTCTCGATTGTCCAACTAGGCTTTTGAGCTTGATTATATTAAGAGACTCACCCTCGATGCACACTTTCCTATAGCGAAGAGAATGAGGAAGTTTGATAGTGCAAAAAGTAGCAGCTGCTATGGCAAGGTGATTAGTCTATATTCCCAAGGGAAGTTCCACCGTCGACAAAAGGAAATAATGATGAATGTTAGATGGTTATTATTGATTGAAATATTGACTATTTTATATTCAAACAATATTTATATTATAAAAACATATATCAATAGGACAACTCAATGATTATTAGAATCTTGAGGTTGTTCGCATATAATCCATTTCTACTATAGAAAGTGAAACTATTTAGTTTTTAGATATAAAGAGATGATTAGTAAATGAAACATGAAGGAAAAAAAAATGACGAGATGACCATTAGACTTCACATTCTCAATACTATTCACCTTTTTGAAAGATTTAACCTTAAAATTAAGATCAACGAATATAGATAATTTTCCAAAATCATCTTTAAAAAAAAACTTGACATGTAAAATTTCTTTTACTGAATCCAAACCTTTTGTCAAATATATCTAATACGACTAGGATAACTTTAAAAAAGTTGTACAACTTTTTATTCGTCAAATTTGTCAAGCAGTGAAAGTAAGTCTCATAGCCAAATCAAAATAGGAAGTCGACCCATACCAGCCCAACATTGAATTGATTAATAAATATTGGACTTTTCCGTTTGACTGCCTTGGTAGACACAATTCGAATTACGTAAACTGTGACATCAATTGTCATAAAACACAACCTCTATCGTCATATATAGACTCCTATAATGTTACAAGCAAGATCGAATACCAATGTGGCCTCAAACACTAAGCCATGGAAACGTACAATGGTGCCATTGAATCTATTTTAGAGATTAGACAAAATGCTCCTGAAATCATTATAATGGACGACTACCAGTTTGAGCTTCCTCCTTACGATATCATGATGGACAGATTTGATCAGCAGTTTGGGAATTCCTTGGAAAATAAGATGTGGGCACCTCAGGTTAGTGCGTTCACCGCCTACATAAATCCTCATTCGAACACCGCTGCAGATTCTTTCGTATCATCTGAGACTCTGCACAAGAGATGTTTCACATTTCTGAGAAAAATTGATGAAGATAGAAAGTTAGAGATCCAGAGATCACACTTAACGGCTCCTGCTCATGAGATAAATGCTAGAAGGAACAATCACCACTTGATTGCAGAGCGTAATAGGAGAGTGAAATCGAACAAGCAGCTCCAGAACCTCTACTCTCTTCTTCCAAGAAATTGCAAAGTAAGATATATTACCACATCGTTATAATCTTTTCCTTATCAATTTCTAATGAAATGAAATTTTATGAAAGTTGTATTCAGCTACAATAATCTCTTCACTCCTTCTAGTTTTACTTCCTTACTAATGAAAATGTGTCATACGGTACAGCTATAAATTGTGCTGCTACTTTGTAAAGGGTAAATGTTTTGGAGGATTCCAATATGATTGAAATTTTAATCTTCGTGACAAAAAAAATTTCATCACGAATTGACCATCACGCTATACCAGTACCTTGCAGGCATAATCTGGCAAAGAGAAACAAGAAGCTTGTGTTTCTGACTTTTATTGCCCTTTTTTGCAGAAAGATAAGCATTCCATATTAGCGAATGCCGCAAGCTATTTGAGAGAACTAAAACTTAGGGTTTGTGAGCTGGAACAACAAAGTGAAAGCGTCGAGGAATCAATTCCCAGGAGTTTCACAAATAGTGGAGGAGGAAGTGGTGGGTTCGAATCCCACGACAAACCTTTCAATTCAGAAAACCCATTACTTTATCGTAGCGATGATGTGATCTTGGAGCAATGTGACGATTTCCCAGGCCAAGCTAAAATTATAATTAATGTGCAGAGAAGAATTGTTTCATGCCCAGCAAGTCTGTTGATGAAGGTGATAGAGATTTTGAGTGCAGAGCAGTTGGAAATCCTTTCACTTTCCCATATAAAGGGATTTGGATTTCACGCTATTTTTATCGTACTACAAAAGGTATGTCTGTGTTCACTTACAGTTTATATGATTTACTGTCTACTGATGAAGCAAAGGCATAGGCAAGAGTATAAATTGTTTTCTGGCGATATTTTAAGAAGAGTAGTTTGATTACAAAACTCTTGGTTGCATAGTGCAGTCAATACATGGAAGAGTTGTTTCACGTGTTGTTTTGAATATGAACAGGATCCGGACTGGGATATTTCCCGCTGGCAAACGTTTGGAAGTTTAGTCAATCGGACTGTCAGCTGAGCATTGGAGGGACAAAAGGAGTGGACGATATTACAATGGAGACATAAATTTTTGTTGCGACATTTTATTATTATTATAAGATAAAGGGATGTTTATCAGCAGTCAGGGTCTTATTATCAGATAAATGATATACAGGTCAATAAAATATTACTATTTTTCTTTTATTAAATCTATCTTAATCTTCAATTGATCCATTACTGAATAAGCTTTAAAATTTACAATCTTTAGGTTAAAAATTAATTTTCATTTATAATTATTATTTAGCAATAGTTATAATTTTTTAAGAAGTGCTATAAGTGTTTATATTTCAATCTATTATGTTGTAATCATGTTTGAATTCAGAGAAAATAACATTTTATATACATAATTTACACCTAACATTTTCATACCTAATATTTAGGGACTTATATAGTTTACATCTTACCTCTTTATACATCTCACCTTTTCTAAACTTTTATTTTGAAAAAAAATCACCTCTATAATATTAATTGATAGCCAATCTAACTTGAATTCTAAAATTGGACCTATCTTTGTTCCCTATGAATACCAAGGAAGTATAATTGAATCCCTCTCTAGGTACTGCTGATGTGATCAATTTACATTGCATAACTTCAATTATACATTATGCATAAATTTCTCTTCCTTAATTTTTTGCATGAGAAACTAATCTACAATTATTTAATGTAATTTTATTCTAAAATAATTAGTTTTTGTATTGTAAAAAGCTATATTAATATTAAGAGAGGGAAAACAAATAATCAAAACATATTGTTTTTATGTCGTCACAATTTTTAAACTTAAAATTGGTAAAAATAATAAAAAATATAATATTATAGTGAAATGGTAGTTTTTATTATAGACCAATCTAGCTAATAATTATTTGATTTTTTTTTAAATTATCCATTTATTGATTTTGTTAGATAAAAATATTTCAAGCTAGTAGATAAATCAATTGACATTTCAATCTTGAATATGAATGATTCAATTGAAAACTGATATGAATAGCAATTTTAGTTTTAAAATTTGAGTAACAAAAGAGTTATTTTGTTCTATGTAATATACATAATTTTAATAATAATTTAAGCAAAAGAAAATCTTTATTGTTATTTAAAAAAAATAAAAATTAAAATAGATTGTCTTGCATTATATCTTAATTTATATTTAAATAATTTTATATTTTTATCTATTTCAAATTGTGATATTTAAATTAAATAATTTTAAGTGAATATGAGATGTTATGAATTTGCAGCAATTTATATTATTTTAGTAATAATTTATATTGACAACTAAATATAAATACATATTGTTCATTATATTTCTTTATATATTTTTTAAAATTATTTTGTATAATCATATCAAAATTGTAGTAAAAATTGAATCCTATGTTTTAGTGATTATAAAGGAAAAATGTCTAAATTAGCAAAACTAAATATTTGTTAGAACTGTCTAGTAATTTCGACCAGCTACTATGAGTGATTATATTAAATGCACCAATCTACAAAGATAAGTCAAAAAAGATTCTATAAAACCAATAGTTGGTGAAACATGTTTCTAGAAATTTCTCCATCTTTCTAAAAAGACCTCTATAAATAGAGGCAAATGTAAACAACATTTTGATAAATTAATAAAAAAATGGTTTTTGTGTAGCAACACACCAATTTATGTGTGAGCCATATCAAACTAGTATAGTTATATTTAAATAATATATGTAAAATATGTAGAGAGATATCTTATAGTAGAAGAAAGTCATCTGTAAAATAAATGTTTTTCTAAAATACTAAACACCAAGAATACAAATCTATTAAACTCTTGCATGCAAAAAGTTGTGAATCTAGTTGGAGACAAGTGGCGAGGGTTCTATTTTATTTGGAGTAATAAAATAACACCTAAACAAAAACTAAAACATGACATATTGCATACATTTACGTGTCATTTAAATGTCAAATTGTATCAAAAATGAATTTTTGTTTATGGACATATTGATGTCATTTTAGATGCCTCTCAACATAATAACTGAGCCTTCTTAGATCTCCTTTAATACCATTCACGTAATGAGATCGACCAAGTGCTTTAACTCTTTTTCATGGAGAAATTTCCATAACCAAGTCATTTTTTATTTTAGTTTTGTGTTTAACATATAAGCATTACAAATATTCTTTGAAATAAAAAAAACTTGCAAATAACAAAACCTAAGAAACTATGCTTCAATGCTTTTCTATACTTGACACCCATAAATCTTCTTTAGCAAACTTAAACTTCTTGTTCTTTCACTTTGGTCCATCTACATTCTTGGCTCGTTTCTCTTTCTCCCTTTTTTGAATGTATTCCTTGATGAAAAAAAAGTTAGTAAGTACCTCCTCTCATTGGTCTTTTATATTCTCCACAGAGCTCCACGTCATGAAAGGCCTAAGAAAAGGAGTGTAGTCTACAAACCACATCTATTCGTTGCTTACAATGAAGCCTTCTCTCAACTTTTCCATACTAATGAATGCACCTAACCCCAAGCTCCACTCCATTTTAACACAAGACTCTATTACCCACAAGGCTTCCTCCTTCATGCCCAATTCTAAATACTAAGAAAGCACCATGGATGAAATGTCCACATTGGAGCGATATTATACTCCACTTTCATAAAGCCATCCCCTAAGAGCATTTTGATCATCTTGTAAAACATAGGTTCATCAAATTTTGAAATATTCTTCGTTCTCAATTTTGTGATCTCCCTCATAAATGAAACCTATCTTTTCCTTGACTAGAAGCTAAACGTGGCTTCCATTCTTTCAACTACCCAATCTCTACACACTACTACAATGTCTCTGAGTTCTCTACCTCCCACCTTTGGTAAAATCTCTCATGTTTTCTATCTCCTTAGAAAGAAAGATTGCAATGCCCAAACGAAATTCAATGAGCATTTGCAACTATAATAAAAACTCCACTTCATATCACAAATCTCTAACAAATATCCTAACACATTAGACACTCATTCATTCTCATCCTTTAAACCGCATCACTTCAATATCCTTGTCATATCTCCCAAGCTTCAAATTATAGGTTTTGTGAATCCAACTACCATATATCATCATTACCTATATTTAGTGATGTTGCCCATTTCAATAAGATATTTGCCACCTTATTTTCATCCCTTCTCACATGGGTGAAGTTAAAATTTTGGAATTGGTTTAACATTTCGTTAATAATTTTTATTAATTTGTTGATTTTCTAGTTTGATGTTTCACCATTTATAATCCCACTAAATATAATTTGTGAATCTCCCTCCAAATGCAAATTGGATATCAAAAGTTTACTTGCTAATGTGACCACCAACAATGTCACACTAACTTCAACTTCTTGTTCATTCCTTCCTTGAGCTTCTAATCTCTAATAGCTACTAAGTTATGTTGTTCATCTCTAACCACACACCCTGCTCTATATGGCCCTAGATTACCCCTAAATACAACACCAAAATTAATTTTAATCCATCCTACTTTTGGCTTTATCCATTCAACCACTTTCTCCTTTTGTACAAATGGATTAGCAAATAAAGGCCCATTAACAGTCCAATATATTATTATTTTTATTTTAATAGAATTTATTATTAAATAATTTTATTGTTTCATTGTTTTAAGTTTTTTCATAAATATGAAATTATTTCTAGATATTGATCTTCTTCTTAAAAATTCAGAATTCAAATTCAAATTTAATTTTGGATTTTGATTAATTTATTTGTACTCTCTTTCCGTTTAAAATTTAATAAATATATATTTATGCAATTTATTATTTTGTACTTGAATTTAAAGATATTTAGCTATAATCATTTAGGTCATTTATTTAATATTTATTCAATCATTCACTTTCAAGAGTGAACATGCTAGGAACATTTTCATTCACACATTATAGTGAATCTAGATCTACATCACCCAATTCTAACATATCTATATCTTTTAGTATTTTTATTATTTTTAGATGTTGACATAATCACAAACTTTATCTTTTTCAAGGGATTATCATCAAAATGGCAAAGAAAATATAGATAAATTCAATGAATCAAATAGTAAGAGGCACATTCCTTAATATAAAAGTGATTTAAAGGCACAAACTCTACTCACAAACCACTCAACTTTTTAAATCTAAGATAAGATACAAAATGAAATACATCATTTAGAATGTTCAAATTGCCAAATTTTAGTATCATGTCAAATTTTTTTATTTTGAAACCCTAAGCTAAATAATTTCACTTATCACATTCAATATTTTAATATTTCTTGATATATATGCTCACAACTCTTATTATTATAGATTATCTTGGCCCATTAATGGGGCTTTGTGGGTGCATCCAGTTTCTTTGAGGGGTAATGGAGATTCCAAGGCTACTACAGTCTGGCAAAAGATAAAAGTTGGTTGGATAAAAGTAAATTTTGATGGTATGTCTAAGGGAAATTTGTTGCCATGGGGGGTAGGATTTATTGCTAGGCACTAGAATGGGAACATTGTGTCTATTGGAGCTAGGCGAATGGTTGATGAGATAAATTATTAGGTTGAGGTGCAAGCAGTTTTTTGGGGAGTGAGTATGGCTCAATGCCTTTTAGTCTCTCATCTGCATTTAGAAAGTGGTTCTTAGATTGTGATTAATGCCCTTTCGAAAGGGGAGGTGAATGTGTGAAAGATTAAAAAATTTATCCAAGTTATGAGAAAGGATCGAGACTTTTTTGAATACTCTCAAATATCCCATGTTTTGAGGGAGGGTAATGATGTGGCCAATGTACTATTCAAACATGCCACAATATTAATCAAATTTGGTGGGGTTGTGTTAGGACCCAGGAAGGACAACTGAGAGGGGGGGGGTGAATGTTAAAATTACTAAAAGTAAATATTTGTTAGAACTGTCTAGTAATTTTGACCAGCTACTGTGAGTGATTATATTAAATGCACAAATCTAGAAAGATAAGTCAAAAAAGATTCTATAAAACCAATAGTTGGTGAAACATGTTTCTAGAAATTTCTCCATCTTTCTAAAAAGACCTCTACAAATAGAGGCAACTGTAAACAACATTTTTATAAATTAATAAACAAATGGTTTTTGTGTAGCAACAGACCAATTTATGTGTGAGCCATATCAAACTGGTATAGTTATATTTAAATAATATATGTAAAATATGTAGAGAGATATCTTATAGTAGAAGAGAGTCATCTATAAAATAAATGTTTTTCTAAAATAATAAACACCAAGAATACAAATCTATTATACTCCTGCATGCGAAAAATTGTGAATCTAGTTGGAGACAAGTGGCGAGGGTTCTATTTTATTTGGAGTAATAAAAGAACACCTCCACAAAAACTGAAACATGACATATGCATACATTTACATGTCATTTAAGTGTCAAATTGTATCAAAAATGAATTTTTGTTTACGGACATATTGATATCATTTTAGATGCCTCTTGACATAAGAAATGAGCCTTCTTTGATCTCCTTTCATGCCATTCACGTAATGAGACCGACTAGGTGTTTTAACTCTTTTTCATGGAGAAATTTCCATAACCAAGTCATTTTTTAGTTTAGTTTTGTGTTTAACATATAAGCATTACAAATATTCTTTGAAATAAAAAAAACTTGCAAATAGCAAAACCTAAAAAACTATGCTTCAATGCTTTTCTATCCTTGACACCCATAAATCTTCTTTAGAAAACTTAAACTTCTTGTTCTTTAACTTTGGTCCATCTACATTCTTGGCTCGTTTCTCTTTCTCCCTTTTTTGAATGTATTCCTTGATGAAAAAAAAGTCAATAAGTACCTCCTCTCATTGGTCTTTTAACTTCTCCACAGAGCTCCACATCATGAAAGGCCCGAGAAAAGGAGTGTAGTCTACAAATCACATCTATTTGTTTCTTGCAATGAAACCTTCTCTCAACTTTTCCATACTACTTAATGCACCTAACCCCAAGCTCCACTCCATTTTAACACAAGACTCCACTACCCACAAGGCTTCCTCCTTCATGCCCAATTCTAAATACTAAGAAAGCACTGTGGATGAAATGTCCACATTGGAGCGATATTATGCTCCACTTTCATAAAGCCATCCCCTAAGAGAATTTTGATCATCTTGTAAAACATAGGTTCATCAAATTTTGAAATATTCTTCGTTCTCAATTTTGTGATCTCCCTCATAAATGAAACCTATCTTTTCCTTGACTACAAGCTAAACGTGGCTTCCATTCTTTCAACTACCCAATCTCTACACACTACTACAATGTCTCTGAGTTCTCTACCTCCCACCTTTGGTAAAATCTCTCATGTTTTCTATCTCCTTAGAAAGAAAGATTGCAATGCCCAAACGAAATTCAATGAGCATTTGCAACTATAATAAAAACTCCACTTCATATCACAAATCTCTAACAAATATCCTAACACATTGGACACTCATTCATTCTCATCCTTTAAACCGCATCACTTCAATATCCTTGTCATATCTCCCAAGCTTCAAATTATAGGTTTTGTAAATCCAACTACCATATATCATCATTACCTATATTTAGTGATGTTGCCCATTTCAATAAGATATTTGCCACCTTATTTTCATCCCTTCTCACATGGGTGAATTTAAAATTTTGGAATTGGTTTAACATTTCGTTAATGATTTTTATTAATTTGTTGATTTTCTAGTTTGATGTTTCACCATTTATAATCCCACTAAATATAATTTGTGAATCTCCCTCCAAATGCAAATTTGATATCAAAAGTTTACTTGCTAATGTGACCACCAACAATGTCACACTAACTTCAACTTCTTGTTCATTCTTTCCTTGAGCTTCTAATCTCTAATAGCTACTAAGTTATGTTGTTCATCCCTAACCACACACCCTGCTCTATATGGCCCTAGATTACCCCTAAATACAACACCAAAATTAATTTTAATCCATCCTACTTTTGGCTTTATCCATTCAACCACTTTCTCCTTTTGTACAAATGGATTAGCAAATAAAGGCCCATTAATAGTCCAATATATTATTATTTTTATTTAATAGATTTATTATTAAATAATTTTATTGTTTCATTGTTTTAAGTCTTTTCATAAATATGAAATTATTTCTAGATGTTGATCTTCTTCTTAAAAAATCAAAATTCAAATTCAAATTTAATTTTGGATTTCAATTAATTTATTTGTACTCTCTTTCCATTTAAAATTTAATAAATATATATTTATGCACTTTATTATTTTGTACTTGAATTTAAAGATATTTAGATATAATCATTTATGTCATTTGTTTAATATTTATTCAATCATTCACTTTCAAGAGTGAACATGATAGGAACATTTTCATTCACACATTATAGTGAATCTAGATCTACATCACCCAATTCTAACATATCTATATCTTTTAGTATTTTTATTATTTTTAGATGTTGGCATAATCACAAACTTTATCTTTTTCAATGGATTATCATCAAAATGGCAAAGAAAATATAGATAAATTCAATGAATAAAATAGTAAGAGGAACATTCCTTAATATAAAAGTGATTTAAAGGCAAAACTCTACTCACAAACCACTCAACTTTTTAAATCTAAGATAAGATACAAAATTTTGAGTGGTTTCAAATTTTAGTATCATGTCAAAATTGTTTATTTTGAAACCCTAAGCTAAATAATTTCACTTATCACCTTTAATATTTTAATATTTCTTGATATATATGCTCACAACTCTTATTATTATAGATTATCTCGACCCATTAATGGGGCTTCGTGGGTGGATCCGATTTCTTTGAGGGGCAATGGAGATTCCAAGGCTAGTACAGTTTGGTAAAAGATAAAAGTTGGTTCGATAAAAGTAAATTTTGATGGTGTGTCTAAGGGAAATTTGTGGCCATTAGGGGCAGGATTTGTTGCTATGGACTAGAATGGGAACATTGTGTCTATTGGAGCTAGGCGAATTGTTGATGAGATAAATTATTAGGTTGAGGTGCAAGCAGTTTTTTGGGGAGTGAGTATGGCTCAACATCTTTTAGGCTCTCATCTGCATTTAGACAGTGATTCTTAGATTGTGATTAATGCCCTTTTGAAAGGGGAGGTGAATGTGTGAAAGATTAAAAAATTTATCCAAGTTATGAGAAAGGATCTAGAGTTTTTTGAATACTCTCAAATAAATATCCCATATTTTGAGGGAGGGTAATGATGTGGCCAATGTACTATTCAAACATGCCACAATATTAATCAAATTTGGTGGGGTTGTGTTAGGACCCAGGAAGGACAACTGAGAGGGAGGGGGTGAATCAGTCTTCAACCAGTTGTTAATAAATTATATTCCAAATACAAATTATTCCAACTTAAACTTAATGTCAGTAAACCAAACTTAAGTGTCGGTAAAGCAGATTAACTGTTATAGCAGTACCAGATTAACTTAATGCATGAAACATAAAGAGAAACACCACCATACATGACACATATATTTTGACATGGAAACCTAGTAAGGGGAAAAACCACGGTGGGAAAACTTGCCCACAATCAGATGATACTATTGCAGATAGTAAGTGTATACAAATGGGGTCTACACATGCAGAAAGGACAACCGCCTAGTGCTCACTGCTCAATCACAAAATAGGAGTCAAATTGACTACACAATTGGATGGTTAAATCCAATGATAATGTACTACTCAAAATAGCATCTCCAATGATGGATTCAGTACCGGTTTAAGCTCTAAACATGAGTGCCAAACACCCTCATAACCTTCCTTCAACCTTTGAATAATGTCTGTGTGATTCGCACAAAGATCTGCTTATTTTCACTCTTCAATATTCAAACACACTCATATCATTACCATATCTTGATCTTCAATAAGTTCTTACAATCATATATACAAAACCTAAGACCAAATGTATAGGTTAGCTCACTAAAGATATTACAATTATAATCAATTAAAAATAAGTCTTGATGTGATACAACATGTTGACTCAATACAATTACCATATTATACAATCAATAAACAATCTCCATAACGTGTCATGCTGATCTAGAATACCAGTCCATAACCCAGACCTATCTGTCAGTAAAGGCAAATTTGTCAACCCGATTAGACCAATAAGAAAAACACCAAATCCAAACTTCCAATCCATGTCTTCAACATAACCAAATGATCTCCAGATGATAACAAGTCGTCATCGCTTCCAGTGAACAATATAGCCTGTTGGTGAACACATACCGGTGATTGTGTATAAGCCACTCATCATACCGGTGAACATAATGTAAACCTTCAAGAAGACAAGTATTGACATCAATGACAAAACCAATGCAACACATGAAGAAGTCATCCATAATACCAACAATCTCCCCCTTTGGCATTGATGGCAACACTAAATGTAAAAACATCTAAGTTCCAAAAAAAGAATGCCAAAATCCAATAAACCAACGATCTCCCAAAGATAGATCAATTCAAATTTTTGTAATAGAAATAGAAACCAAAACCAAAGTACATATCTCCAAGTAGAATGATCATCTCTCCCCAAATACAAAGTTTTTCCATAGATATCTCTCCCCCTTTGAAATAAAATTCCAAAGCAGTTAAGAATTCAAAACATAACATTCGACCAACTACTTCCCCTAAGAAGTAGCTCTCCTTCATCAAAGACAGAAAAAGATTTTTCTATTAGTCCCTGCCGGTTTGATGCCAATCTTCAACATTCAAGTCTCTGTCGATGGGGAAACTACCCCAAGATGCTCTCTAAGATATTCAAATGTTTCCTTAGGCAAAGGCTTTGTAAAGATATCTGCAATTTGTTCTTTAGTATTCACATAAACCAATTTCACTTCATTTGCTTCAACATTCTCTTTCAGAAAATTGTACTTAATAGAAATATGTTTTTTCTTAGAGTGAAATACTGGATTCTTTGATATATCAATTGTTGCTGAATTATCACAATAGATAATTATTGGTTCTTTGCATTTTACCTTTATATCCTTCAACATTTGCTTGATCCATAATACTTGAGTACAATTAGTTGTTGCTGCAACATATTCTGATTTTGTTGTTGACAATGATGCACAAGTCTGCTTCTTGCTTATCCATGAAATCAATCTTCTACCAAGAAAGAATGCACTGCCAGTGGTACTCTTTCTGTCATCTACATCTCTTGCCCAATTTGCATCAGTGTATAAACATAAATCAAAATTTTCATCTTTAGGATACCATAAACCAAGTTTTGTTGTGCCTGGTAGGTACCAGAAAATACTTTTAACTGTTGATTCATGATTTTCTTTAGGATTGCTTTGAAATCTTGAAACAATACATACTACATTTATTATATGAGGTCTTGTTTGTGTTAAATATAGTAATCCCTTAATCATAGATTTGTACCTTCTCAGATTAATAGGAGTTGAATCATCCTTCAATGTCAATTTATCAGTTGAAGTCATAGGAGTACTTACCAGTTTGGAATTTTCCATACCAAATTTCTTCAAGAGTTCCTTCAAGTACTTTGTTTGACATATGAATATACCTTTATCTATTTTTGAAATCTGCAAACCTAGAAATTTTTTTTATCTTTCTAATCATAAACATTTCAAATTATTTTTGCATCTGGTTAGAAAAGTCCTTACGCAATCCATCTTTGCCTCCAAAAATGATATCATCCACAAATACTTCAATAACTAAAATGTCATCATTGGTAACTTTGTAATACAAGTTGTTGTCAAGATTGCCTTTTGTGTAACCAAACTTCAGAAGATATTTATCCAATCTAGCATACCAAGCTCTGGGAGCTTTCTTCAATCCATATAAAGCTTTCTTTAACTTGCAAACCATATCCTTATTATCTGTCAAAGAAAATCCATTAGGTTGTTCAATATGAACTTCCTCCTCAAGATCTCCATTCAAAAATGTATATTTTACATCAATTTGGTAAACTTTATAGTTCTTATAAGCTATAAATGCAAGAAATAGTCTACCTACCTCAATTATGGCTAATAGTGCAAAGGTTTTATTATAATTAATTCCTTCTTTCTGTGAATAACCTTTACAAACTAATCTTTCTTTGTTCTTGATTACTTCTCCATCTTCATTAAGTTTATTTCTATATACCCATTTAGTTCCAATTATATTTTTGTCTTTAGGCTGGGGAACTAATGTCCAAGTATTATTATTTTCAATTTGTTCTAATTCATCTTTACATGCTTCAATACCAGATGCTTGTTCAACTTGAGAAATTAAACATACCTCTTCATTTTCCAATCTTCTTCTAGTCATAACACCTTGATTCTTGTTTCCAATTATCTGATTCTCTGAATGATTCAATCTTGCATACCTAGGTTTGTTCTGATTTCCACTTACATGTTGTTGTTCCTTAGTCACAGTTGAGTTTTATGATGATGCTAGTGTGACTGGGTCCTCACTTTGTACCAGTGCAATCTGTGTTGGTTGATCTATGATCATTTCAACTGTTGGTTCTACAGATCTTGAATCTCCTCTAAAGTGTTCATCTATCTTCACATTAGTACTCTCAATGGTTTTTTGTAACCTTTTATTATAAAATCTATATGCCTTGCTTTTATATGAATAACCAAGAAATATCACTTCTAGGATCAAATTTACCAATATACTCATCTCTTCTAATATAACATTTGTTTCCAAATGTTTTGAAATACTTAAGAGTAGGAATATGACCAAACCATAGTTTATAAGGGGTCTTACCGGTTTCACTTTTGATGTGAACTTTGTTGAAAGTATAAACTATTGTATTCACTACTCTCTAGGACACATGAGTTAGATTTGCTTCCATTAACATGGTTCTTGCTACATCCAGAATATTTTTGTTTTTCCTTTCCACAACTCCATTCTGCTGGGGTGTCTAGGGTGCTGATAGTTGTCTTTTGATTCCATTCACTTCACAGAATGCATTAAATTCTATAGATGTAAATTCTCCCCCTTGATCTGATCTTAAATATTTGATTTTCTTGTCGGTTTCATTCTCTACCATTGCCTTGAATATCTCAATGTTAGATTGTGTAGGGGAAAAAGCGAGACTAGGTTAACATGCCCTAATCCTACCTTTTGACACACATTACGGAATACGAAAGAGCCTAGAGATATCGCACAATTGGCTACTTCTTTTTGTGAAAGAGAGAGACACGGGATATCTATTAGGATTTCTATTCCCTTGTTGAAATTGAAAGATAAAATGATGCAAGTTCAATCCCTAACCTCAAAATGCAAGTAGGAACTAATGACAAGATTGCAGAATTGAACTTAAATGATGGAAAGCTGTAAACACAAGGATAAGACAAGAATGAAAATGCGTACCCGGAGTTAAAATCTGACTGAAAATGTTCGGGACGGGGGCGCGGGCGCCACTGTCCTGATTCTGCCCCTGAAACTGCTCTGGAAACTGTTGTTTTTGCACTTTGGAAAAAGCTGTCAAAAATGCTGAAAATGCTGTCGGACCAGGGCGCCCAGCGCCCCTGTCCAAGGGACCAGGGCGCCCAGTAGGGACCAGGGCGCCCATAAGAGACCAGGGCACCCAGCGCCCCTGTCCTGGCAGGACCAGCGTGCCCCACACCCCTGTCCTGGTCTTTTTCTCTGAAATTTGGTGGGAAGGTCGGTCTCAGTCTGCTTCTCCCGGATCTGCAACCTGCGGCGTCGTCCGAGTCCCGAAACCTGCACTTATATCTGAAAAGGTGTTTGGGCGGCTATATAGGGTTTTGCCTTAGTCAAACCCCTGCTTCGGTGATTTCCACCTCCACGAATAGCCAAGTTGTATTGTAAAATGTATTGTGTGTGCAGACCTAGTGTGTGTGCAAGGTCCTTAAATGCAAGAAAGCAAACTAGAGCAACCTAGAAAGTAAACCCTAATTGCTTGTAAATGATAATGTAAATGCTCTAAATCAAGATGCAAAGTGATCTAAAGCATGAATAAATGATATATTGAAGCTTATGCAAAGACATGAAAACAACATGAAATCATACCCAACCCTCAAGGGAGGAGTACAAGCCAATCTTCAGTCGGTAATCTCCTATTGTTCTTCAATGTCTTCCAAGCCCTAAATGAATGAATGAAATTGATGAATACTTGATAGATGGATGTTGAATGTTGTTGAAGTCTTCAAAGATCTGCTCTTTCGCTGCATATGAGGTCTTGAAAATCAAAAATCGGATCCTTTCCAATGAGGAAAGAGAGCTTTTATGTATGAAACCCTAGGTTGTAAATTCGTATTTTGGCCGACCTAAAGATTGAATGTCCCACCAATTTCTTGGGGTTAAGCTTTATTTTATGATTGGATTGTGCTCCCAAAATTTCGGGAAAAATGTCCAGGACCATGTTGCACGGGCGCCATGGTCCCGACAACTTTTCACCAAATTTTCAGGGCCGTCAGATATGATGATTTTAGAGAGAATCCCGAAGTTATAGGTGATTTCGAGATGTTTTGACCCCCGAAATCAAGCCCCCAAGTTCAAAATAGGACCTAATTAGGGTTTTTGATTAAATGATGTATAAAATGAAAAGGGCACACTTTAATGAAAGGTCCCAACTTTATGATGTGGGAGATGATAAAATAGGACCTTAGACCTAATTAATTTAATTAATTAAGTGCTAAAGGGGAAATGCAATGCAAAATGCAAAATGCGCCAAGGCGGGTGCTAAACTAGGTGTGAAATTGTACCACCCTAGCAAGTGCGTACAATTTACGACGCTACATTTAGCCCCCACTTTAGCGGTCATATGAACACTAAGTGCATATGCAAGCTAAAGTACAGAAAAGTAAACATTATTTGAAAAAGGATATATCCATAAGTCTGTCGAACGAAGCCCCCAGCGGTATCTGCAGTACACAGTTAGGAACCGCACCCTACAAAACACACGTTAGATCACAAAATCACCTAATGCTTACTAAGGAAGGTGATGAAAATTCGAGGGTAGCTATATGCCCCCCCTGTTTCGGCTTGCTAATTTTAGTGAGTTGAAACAGGGTATCATGTTTACCACTTCGAATTGTTAAAGAATATTGATGACAAATGCTCACAAGAAGATTTGATATGAGATCAAAAAACTAATGGAGAATCATTTGGTAAGAAAGAGGACTAAATCTCAATTTCAACACAACAAAGAGTGTGAGGATTTGAGAGTTCTCTAACACAAGATGAAGGATGTAAATGGAGACAAAATGAAAAGAGAAAGAAAGAAAGAAAAAAAGGCATGAATACACACATTGGTGATCCATGAGAAGAATAGTGAGAGAGAAAAACATGGACTTCTCGCCCCTAGATCTTGTCTAGGTGATCCATGTGAAAAAGGACATGGAAAACTAGGCCCTAGAGTCTGTCTAGGTGATCCATGTAGGGCATGTTAACCTAGTCTCGCTTTTTCCCCTACACTTTTTTTTTTTTTCTTTTTTTCTTTTTAATGAAAATGAAATGAAAACACACTAAATCTAGATCTAGATCTAACATGCCCTAATCCTACCTTTTGACACACATTACGGAATACGAAAGAGCCTAGAGATATCGCACAATTGGCTACTTCTTTTTGTGAAAGAGAGAGACACGGGATATCTATTAGGATTTCTATTCCCTTGTTTAAATTGAAAGATAAAATGATGCAAGTTCAATCCCTAACCTCAAAATGCAAGTAGGAACTAATGACAAGATTGCAGAATTAAACTTAAATGATGGAAAGCTATAAACACAAGGATAAGACAAGAATGAAAATGCGTACCCGGAGTTAAAATCTGACTAAAAGTGTTCGGGATGGGGGCGCGGGCGCCACTCTCCTGATTCTGCCCCTGAAACTGCTCCGGAAACTGCTGTTTTTGCACTTTGGAAAAAGCTGTCAAAAATGCTGAAAATGCTGTCGGACTAGGGCGCCCAGCGCCCCTGTCCCAGGGACCAGGGTGCCCAGTAGGGACCAGGGCGCCCAGAAGGGACCAGGGCGCCCAGCGCCCCTGTCCTGGCAGGACCAGGGCGCCCCACGCCCCTGTCCTAGTCTTTTTCTCTGAAATTTGGTGGGAAGGTCGGTCTCAGTCTGCTTCTCCCGGATCTGCAACCTGCGGTGTCGTCCGAGTCCCAAAACCTGCACTTATATCTGAAAAGGTGTTTGGGCAGCTATATAGGGTTTTGCCTTAGTCAAACCCCCGCTTCGGTGATTTCCACCTCCACGAATAGCCAAGTTGTATTGTAAAATGTATTGTGTGTGCAGACCTAGTGTGTGTGCAAGGTCCTTAAATGCAAGAAAGCAAACTAGAGCAACCTAGAAAGTAAACCCTAATTGCTTGTAAATGATAATGTAAATGCTCTAAATCAAGATGCAAACTGATCTAAAGCATGAATAAATGATATATTGAAGCTTATGCAAAGACATGAAAACAACATGAAATCATACCCAACCCTCAAGGGAGGAGTACAAGCCAATCTTCAGTCGGTAATCTCCTATTGTTCTTCAATGTCTTCCAAGCCCTAAATGAATGAATGAAATTGATGAATACTTGATAGATGGATGTTGAATGTTGTTGAAGTCTTCAAAGATCTGCTCTTTCGCTGCATATGAGGTCTTTAAAATCAAAAATCGGATCCTTTCCAATGAGGAAAGAGAGCTTTTATGTATGAAACCCTAGGTTGTAAATTCGTATTTTGGCCGACCTAGAGATTGAATGTCCCACCAATTTCTTGGGGTTAAGCTTTATTTTATGATTGGATCGTGCTCCCAAAATTTCGGGAAAAATGTCCGGGACCATGTTGCACGGGCGCCATGGTCCCGACAACTTTTCACCAAATTTTCAGGGCCGTCAGATATGATGATTTTAGAGAGAATCCCGAAGTTACAGGTGATTTCGAGATGTTTTGACCCCTGAAATCAAGCCCCCAAGTTCAAAATAGGACCTAATTAGGGTTTTTGATTAAATGATGTATAAAATGAAAAGGGCACACTTTAATGAAAGGTCCCAACTTTATGATGTGGGAGATGATAAAATAGGACCTTAGACCTAATTAATTTAATTAATTAAGTGCTAAAGGGGAAAAGCAATGCAAAATGCAAAATGCGCCAAGGCGGGTGCTAAACTAGGTGTGAAATTGTACCACCCTAGCAAGTGCGTACAATTTACGACGCTACATTTAGCCCCCACTTTAGTGGTCATATGAACACTACGTGCATATGCAAGCTAAAGTACAGAAAAGTAAACATTATTTGAAAAAGAATATATCCATAAGTCTGTCGAACGAAGCCCCCAGCGGTATCTGCAGTACACAGTTAGGAACTGCACCCTACAAAACACACGTTAGATCACAAAATCACCTAATGCTTACTAAGGAAGGTGACGAAAATTCGAGGGTAGCTATATGCCCCCCCTGTTTCGGCTTGCTAATTTTAGTGAGTTGAAACAGGGTATCATGTTTACTACTTCGAATTGTTAAAGAATATTGATGACAAATGCTCACAAGAAGATTTGATATGAGATCAAAAAACTAATGGAGAATCATTTGGTAAGAAAGAGGACTAAATCTCAATTTCAACACAACAAAGAGTGTGAGGATTTGAGAGTTCTCTAACACAAGATGAAGGATGTAAATGGAGACAAAATGAAAAGAGAAAGAAAGAAAAAAAAAAAGGCATGAATACACACATTGGTGATCCATGAGAAGAATAGTGAGAGAGAAAAACATGGACTTCTCGCCCCTAGATCTTGTCTAGGTGATCCATGTGAAAAAGGACATGGAAAACTAGCCCCTAGAGTCTGTCTAGGTGATCCATGTAGGGCATGTTAACCTAGTCTCGCTTTTTCCCCTACACTTTTTTTTTTTTTCTTTTTTTCTTTTTAATGAAAATGAAATGAAAACACACTAAATCTAGATCTAGATCTAACATGCCCTAATCCTACCTTTTGACACACATTACGGAATACGAAAGAGCCTAGAGATATCGCACAATTGGCTACTTCTTTTTGTGAAAGAGAGAGACACGCGATATCTATTAGGATTTCTATTCCCTTGTTTAAATTGAAAGATAAAATGATGCAAGTTCAATCCCTAACCTCAAAATGCAAGTAGGAACTAATGACAAGATTGCAGAATTGAACTTAAATGATGGAAAGCTGTAAACACAAGGATAAGACAAGAATGAAAATGCGTACCCGGAGTTAAAATCTGACTAAAAATGTTCGGGACGGGGGGCGGGCGCCACTCTCCTGATTCTGCCCCTGAAACTGCTCCGGAAACTGTTGTTTTTGCACTTTGGAAAAAGCTGTCAAAAATGCTGAAAATGCTGTCGGACCAGGGCGCCCAGCACCCCTGTCCCAGGGACCAGGGCGCCCAGTAGGGACCAGGGCGCCCAGAAGGGACCAGGGCGCCCAGCGCCCCTGTCCTGGCAGGACCAGGGCGCCCCACGCCCCTGTCCTGGTCTTTTTCTCTGAAATTTGGTGGGAAGGTCGGTCTCAGTCTGCTTCTCCCGGATCTGCAACCTGTGTCGTCGTCCGAGTCCCGAAACCTGCACTTATATCTGAAAAGGTGTTTGGGCGGCTATATAGGGTTTTGCCTTAGTCAAACCCCCGCTTCGGTGATTTCCACCTCCACGAATAGCCAAGTTGTATTGTAAAATGTATTGTGTGTGCAGACCTAGTGTGTGTGCAAGGTCCTTAAATGCAAGAAAGCAAACTAGAGCAACCTAGAAAGTAAACCCTAATTGCTTGTAAATGATAATGTAAATGCTCTAAATCAAGATGCAAACTGATCTAAAGCATGAATAAATGATATATTGAAGCTTATGCAAAGACATGAAAACAACATGAAATCATACCCAACCCTCAAGGGAGGAGTACAAGCCAATCTTCAGTCGGTAATCTCCTATTGTTCTTCAATGTCTTCCAAGCCCTAAATGAATGAATGAAATTGATGAATACTTGATAGATGGATGTTGAATGTTGTTGAAGTCTTCAAAGATCTGCTCTTTCGCTGCATATGAGGTCTTGAAAATCAATAATCGGATCCTTTCCAATGAGGAAAGAGAGCTTTTATGTATGAAACCCTAGGTTGTAAATTCGTATTTTGGCCGACCTAGAGATTGAATGTCCCACCAATTTCTTGGGGTTAAGCTTTATTTTATGATTGGATCGTGCTCCCAAAATTTCGGGAAAAATGTCCGGGACCATGTTGCACGGGCGCCATGGTCCCGACAACTTTTCACCAAATTTTCAGGGCCGTCAGATATGATGATTTTAGAGAGAATCCCGAAGTTACAGGTGATTTCGAGATGTTTTGACCCCCGAAATCAAGCCCCCAAGTTCAAAATAGGACCTAATTAGGGTTTTTGATTAAATGATGTATAAAATGAAAAGGGCACACTTTAAGGAAAGGGCCCAAATTTATGATGTGGGAGATGATAAAATAGGACCTTAGACCTAATTAATTTAATTAATTAAGTGCTAAAGGGGAAATGCAATGCAAAATGCAAAATGCGCCAAGGCGGGTGCTAAACTAGGTGTGAAATTGTACCACCCTAGCAAGTGCGTACAATTTACGACGCTACATTTAGCCCCCACTTTAGCGGTCATATGAACACTACGTGCATATGCAAGCTAAAGTACAGAAAAGTAAACATTATTTGAAAAAGGATATATCCATAAGTCTGTCGAACGAAGCCCCCAGCGGTATCTGCAGTACACAGTTAGGAACCGCACCCTACAAAACACACGTTAGATCACAAAATCACCTAATGCTTACTAAGGAAGGTGATGAAAATTTGAGGGTAGCTATATGCCCCCCCCTGTTTCGGCTTGCTAATTTTAGTGAGTTGAAACAGGGTATCATGTTTACCACTTCGAATTGTTAAAGAATATTGATGACAAATGCTCACAAGAAGATTTGATATGAGATCAAAAAACTAATGGAGAATCATTTGGTAAGAAAGAGGACTAAATCTCAATTTCAAAACAACAAAGAGTGTGAGGATTTGAGAGTTCTCTAACACAAGATGAAGGATGTAAATGGAGACAAAATGAAAAGAGAAAGAAAAAAAAAAAAAAAAAAGGCATGAATACACACATTGGTGATCCATGAGAAGAATAGTGAGAGAGAAAAACATGGACTTCTCGCCCCTAGATCTTGTCTAGGTGATCCATGTGAAAAAGGACATGGAAAACTAGCCCCTAGAGTCTGTCTAGGTGATCCATGTAAGGGAGGAGAGTGAGAAAGTCTAGCCTTATGCCGCTAGTTCCACTCAACCTCGTGCATGTGTGTGTAAGGGAGGTTAGAAGCATCTCATAGGAGTCTATGCCCGAGTATGCTACAACCTGTATATGTATAGTACAAAAAGGTGACATCTCGCTCTAAGAGTCTGTGCTCTGGTTTCGAGAATGACCCATTGCTCAAAAAGTGTAATGTTTATGTCATAAGCAAAGTAGAACAAGGATACCTACCTTCATCACAAAAGAAGATACCCCAAAAATGCAACAATGTCATAGATCCAAGCAAGAGAGTTTTGCACTCTTTAAGCAAGGATGAGATAGTTGAAAAGGGATATCTTGTAGTATGTGTAAAGGAGATCCTCAGAGGAGAAGAGATCTTTGTACAATAGACACCTATCCCCAAGAGGAATTGTCTTAGACAAATATAACATCTTCTAGAATAAGACAAAGAAGAGAATAAGAATGCAATACTTTCTTCTTTTGCGAGTTGAAAGTGATTCTTAATGAAGGATGATGCTCCTTTTAACCCAATTAGGAGAGTGAATTCATTATGGATGTATTTTACCAAGTGCAAAAGAGGTTGTAGTCAAGGACTTACACCTCTTGTAAGAGAGAATCCTTGAACAAACAACAACAAATGCATACAAGGAATAACATCAAATAATAAAGTTCACACCATCCACGAAATAGGAAAAAGAAAAGTGGATCCTTAGATAAAAATAAGAAAAGATCATTGCCTCAATGAGAAGGACTTACACAATCTTCTAGGGAGAGATTTGGACATAAGAAAAAGAAGAGATGTATGAAATCACTCTTGTCCCCATAAGAACAAGAAAATTAGGCTATTATGTTGCTTCAAAAAAATATGATTGCACTTGACATTGTACCATCATGAATGACAATGAGCCCCCAGTAAATGAGCTACCAATGTCACATAATGATGAGCAACATAATAGCCATTAATGTTATTTAAAGACATGATAGATTGAATGAGGTATTTGAATATGACATGCTAAATGCTCAACTATAAGTGAGATCAAAAACATGTATAAAATTGAAGAAGAAAAGTCACAAGAACTCTTAGAAGAGGGATGAGTGTAATTTATTAGAGCCTTATCCCTAGAGGAAAGGATTTTATGATGAATAGGAGATAAAGATTCATAAGTGGATTTAGAAATTTGAGGGGAGTCATAAAGAGATTTGTTCATTGCCAAGATTTCCTTATGAGGGGAATGAGAGTTGATAGAAGTAGAAGATGATTTAGTTGAAGTGAGATCATCATCACTACTAAATATAGCATTCACATTGAGAGATGGTCTTTTAGATGCTTTAGTGTGTTTGCAGGAATTATAGCCAAGTCCAAAGGCATAATTGTGAAAATTAGTCTCTAGAGGAACTTTTATCCCTTGTTCATGAGCACCACAACCTTTTCCATGATACCCATGCTTAGCAAAAATGCGAAAACCACGACCATAACGATCAGCCATTTCAGGGAGAGAAGGTGGTTTTTCATAAGACAAAGAATCAAACTCTTCATAATTAGAGGTGTGAGGAGAAGAAGTTTGAGAAGCGGCCACAAAATTATTGCTCATAGATTCAGGTAAGACTGATTGATCTCTAGTTTCTTCCTTCTTTTTACCTTTAAGATCTCTAGGAGGAACCCTATATTCACCTACAAAGGTGGGATTAAAATCAAGAGATCCCCAATCGTCTTCCGTGAGAACCTTCTCAGGATCAAAAGCCTTTTCATGTGTAGACTCAAGTCCAGAAGGATCTTCTTCAGGAGCTTTAGGTTCATCCAAAGAATTTTGATTATCAGAGGGTGATGATTCATCCATAGGTATCTTGTTTAACGAGTCATCACTAGAAGAGGAAGGCTTAGAAGAACTCCCTTTGGAAGTAGATGTTTGCAAACAAGCCTGAAGTTTAGTATCACCTATCAAGGTATATGTCTTATTGTTATAAATGAATTTAACTTGTCTATGCAATGTAGAGGGGACAGCTTGCATATTGTGAATCCAAGGTCTCCCTAATAACAAGTTGTATGATAGATTTCCCGACATAACATGGATAGGAGTAGGCAAAGTAACAGGTCCCACTATGATGGGTAAGGTGATAATACCTAATGAAGACTTAGCCACATTATCAAAGCCTCGAATGGGATGAGAGTCAGGCTCAATAAGGGATGTATCCACATTCATCTTATGCAATAGATTAATGCTACACACATTAAGGCCAAAGCCATTATCTACCAGTGTTCGTCTTATAGCAGTGTCATTTATGATAACCACAATCATCAAGGGATCATATTGTTGTTGAATTTCACTAGTAGGCAACTCATCTTGGGTAAACACAATTTGAGCTTTAGGATTCATCACAAAGTTAACCAAAGACACTATATTACTAGATGTATTGGGTGGAGGAACATTCAAATCTTTCAAGGCATCTTGTAACATTCCATGATGAGCAGAAGAAGTTTGGATCAAATCCCAAAGGGATATCTTAGCAGGGGTAGCTTTAAGTTGTTCTATGAGATCATAGTCCTTACTAAGCATTTGTGAAATACGAGGCGCTTGAGGAAGAATAGGTTGGGAAGGAGGAAGTGAAGTGGGGATAACTGGAGGAGGACTAGGTTGCCTATTGTTTCTTGTGTTATAGGTATGAGCAACCGCATGATAATTCTCTCTAGTTAGTTGCTTAGCATACTCATAAGGGCTCTTAGAAGAATAACCTCCTTGCACAGTAATAATGGGTTTCTTAGGAGTGCAAAAAGAATCATTAGCATAACCACCTTGAACCACTAAGATAGGCTTATTTAAAGGTTGAGAATTTTGAGAAGGACAAGCACCTTGGACAGTGAAGAGAGGTTTGTTAGGTGTCTCATTCACATGTATCAAATTGATTGAGGATGGTTTAGAGGAATGAACAAAAGTGTTGGAAGAATTATTGATAGTCTTCTCTTGCACTAAAATCTTATCACGGATTAAATCAATTTTAGGAGAGAGACAAGGGGTAAGCATTGATGTTCTAGTAGGAAGAGGAAAGGTCATATCATCCTCTATCATCAAAGGATCTACATGGGGAATAAACTCTCTAGGAGAAGGATCAACACTACTCTCTAAAGTCTCACTTTTGAGAGGGAGATCTTTGAAAGAAATGTTAACCATCTTGCTTTGAACTAGGGTTTCCTTATGAGTAGAACCAAGTTGAGGAGAGGGAGATGCTTTATTTTTAGAGGGAGAATAATTGAGATTCAAGGAAGGGGAGAAACTATCAAGGGAGTTTCCAATCTTGATTTCATCCCCTTTGGCTAGGGGTAGAGAATAATCTATACCTTCTTCTAATGGTTCATCCCAAACAGTGAGGTTGTTGAAAGGAATGTTTAAAGTATTGTCAATTTCGGGAGAGGAGATAACATTGTTTATTAATTCTTCATCCTTAGGAGGGAAAGCATCAATAGATGTGTTAAACTCATCCTCTTTCCTCAAAATATGTTCAATATGATCTTTAGGGGAGAGAGAATTAAGGAAATTGCTTATTATTTCATCTTCTTTCTCTAAGGGATGCTTATGGGTAAGACAAACTTTAGGAGAAGGGTAAGCATTTATCATTAATTCATCATCTCTAGTGGGAATTTTGTTGGAAAAGGAAAGGCCATCACTAGGAAATTTAGGGATAATGTCATCTTCTTGCACACAAGGATCCTCATGAAGGGAGCATTTCTTAGGAGACATAAAGGCATCAAGGGCATCATCCCACAAAGCATGATCATATCTATTAAAAGGTTTATCTTTTGATTCAAAAGGAGATATTTCCTCATAGAGGGGATTATTGAACACAACCATGTTACTAGATTCAGTGGAAGAGTTGATAGGAATGTACCCTTGAGAGGAACCATTTGGCTTATCTTTCTCATCACATCTAAATGGCATAGTAACAAGGTTTATCAGTTTTTGGTAAAATGAAGGTTTGGTATATTTAGGTTTCAAAAATTCATCTAAAGCTTCATCTAACTCATAACCATCACAAATCTGATCATCTTGCAAATAAAAATCTAACATTTTGAAATTGCATAAAATTTAAACACACAATGCAAAAAAAAACACACTTTTTTTTTTTTCTTTTTTTCTTTTTAATGAAAATGAAATGAAAACACACTAAATCTAGATCTAGATCTAACAAATTCAATGCAAGAGGAAGCAATGATAGATTCACGTCGGGTTCACCAAAATGTGTAGGGGAAAAAGCGAGACTAGGTTAACATGCCCTAATCCTACCTTTTGACACACATTACGGAATACGAAAGAGCCTAGAGATATCGCACAATTGGCTACTTCTTTTTGTGAAAGAGAGAGACACGGGATATCTATTAGGATTTCTATTCCCTTGTTGAAATTGAAAGATAAAATGATGCAAGTTCAATCCCTAACCTCAAAATGCAAGTAGGAACTAATGACAAGATTGCAGAATTGAACTTAAATGATGGAAAGCTGTAAACACAAGGATAAGACAAGAATGAAAATGCGTACCCAGAGTTAAAATCTGACTGAAAATGTTCGGGACGGGGGCACGGGCGCCACTCTCCTGATTCTGCCCCTGAAACTGCTCCGAAAACTGCTGTTTTTGCACTTTGGAAAAAGCTATCAAAAATGCTGAAAATGTTGTCTGACCAGGGCGCCCAGCGCCCCTGTCCTAGGGAACAGGGCGCCCAGTAGGGACCAAGGCGCCCAGAAGGGACCAGGGCGCCCAGCGCCCCTGTCCTGGTAGGACCAGGGCGCCCCACGCCCCTGTCCTGGTCTTTTTCTCTGAAATTTGGTGGGAAGGTCGGTCTCAATCTGCTTCTCCCGGATCTGCAACCTGCGGCGTCGTCCGAGTACCGAAACCTGCACTTATATCTGAAAAGGTGTTTGGGCGGCTATATAGGGTTTTGCCTTAGTGAAACCCCCGCTTCGGTGATTTCCACCTCCACGAATAGCCAAGTTGTATTGTAAAATGTATTGTGTGTGCAGACCTAGTGTGTGTGCAAGGTCCTTAAATGCAAGAAAGCAAACTAGAGCAACCTAGAAAGTAAACCCTAATTGCTTGTAAATGATAATGTAAATGCTCTAAATCAAGATGCAAACTGATCTAAAGCATGAATAAATGATATATTGAAGCTTATGCAAAGACATGAAAACAACATGAAATCATACCCAACCCTCAAGGGAGGAGTACAAGCCAATCTTCAGTCGGTAATCTCCTATTGTTCTTCAATGTCTTCCAAGCCCTAAATGAATGAATGAAATTGATGAATACTTGATAGATGGATGTTGAATGTTGTTGAAGTCTTCAAAGATCTGCTCTTTCGCTGCATATGAGGTCTTGAAAATCAAAAATCGGATCCTTTCCAATGAGGAAAGAGAGCTTTTATGTATGAAACCCTAGGTTGTAAATTCGTATTTTGGCCGACCTAGATATTGAATGTTCCACCAATTTCTTGGGGTTAAGCTTTATTTTATGATTGGATCGTGCTCCCAAAATTTCGGGAAAAATGTCCAGGACCATGTTGCACGGGCGCCATGGTCCCGACAACTTTTCACCAAATTTTCAGGGCCGTGAAATATGATGATTTTAGAGAGAATCCCAAAGTTACAGGTGATTTCGAGATGTTTTGACCCCCGAAATCAAGCCCCCAAGTTCAAAATAGGACCTAATTAGGGTTTTTGATTAAATGATGTATAAAATGAAAAGGGCACACTTTAATGAAAGGTCCCAACTTTATGATGTGGGAGATGATAAAATAGGACCTTAGACCTAATTAATTTAATTAATTAAGTGCTAAAGGGGAAATGCAATGCAAAATGCAAAATGCGCCAAGGCGGGTGCTAAACTAGGTGTGAAATTGTACCACCCTAGCAAGTGCGTACAATTTACGACGCTACATAGATACTTGATCAGTCCCAAAGACACTGAGAAGGGGGGATGAATCAATGTCTAATTGGTATCTGAAATATTTAAATTGCAACTTTACAACCCAAATTAGTGTACCGATAAACAAGCAATAAAGAAATAAAGAGAAATAAGAGAGACAACATCAATCCATACCATAACACTGTTAGGTCTCGGAGACAACTAAGAGGGGGGGGGGTGAATCAGTTGTCAAATAAATTCAAAGCAAAAACAACTTAACCAACTTAATGCTTAATACCGGTAAACTAGTTCAATATGTCGGTAGACAGTTTTAATAGTTAATTGCTATACCTGTAAGGATTAGTGCATGAAACATAAACACAAAGTCATCCACAACACATAACACCAATATTTGTATGTGGAAACCCTATAAGGGGAAAACCCATGGTGGGAAACCTTACCCACAATTAGATGATACTACGGCAGATAGTAAGTGTACATAAATGGGGTCTGGACATGCAAAAAGGCCAAGCACCTATAGCTCACTACTCAATCACAAAATGGGAGTCACACTGACTACAGTTGGATGGTTAAATCTAATAAGAATGTACTGCACAAAATAGCATCTTCATATGCTGGATTCAGTACCGGTGTAGTTCTAATTGTCTTCACAAAAACCCTCCTTCAATCTTCAAATGATGTCTACGTGTATAGCTAATCTTATTTTTGCATATACCTTCACACAATCCTTTTTCGCATTCCACATCTGATCTTACAAATAAGATCTTACATTTATACCATAACCTAAGACCAATTTTAGTAGGTCGGCTCTACAAGATATTACAATAAAAACATTTTACAAACAATACAATATCTGATGCAATAACCGATTGAACATGTCAGCTTAATGCATTTACAACAATAATTAATCTTTTCCATAGTGTGCCATGCTGATCTGGAAAAGATAAACCTACCCATGTAACCCTAGACCTATTTGCCGATAATAGAAAATATGCAAATATGAATATACCAATAAACAAAACTCAAGGACAAGATGTCCAAATGATGTCTTTGACATTACCAAGTGTTTTCCATATCATTCCAAGTGTTGGTGATCATTATATCTTGCCAGTATACTAGATGTCGGTGACTATGCATGAGTCACTTGCTTTTCGGTGAATGTTGTTGATTCTCCAAAGTGCTAGAGTTGATAAGTGTTTAGTAGGTTTTGAAATCAATGACAAAACCATACCAAAATACCAACAATCTCCCCCTTTGGCATTGATGGCAACACAAGATGGAAAAACCATCAAAGTGCCAAAACAAAAATGCCAAATACCAAAAACCAACAATCTCCAAAAAGATCATAACCAGAAATCAAAATATACATATAGAGAGTAATAATCTCTCCCAAACAACAATCTCTCCCCTTGGGAGCAACACATGTTTTCCTTGTGTTTTTCAAAGTTTTTCCATACCAATCTCTCCCCCTTTGACATCAAATGCCAAATTTATAATAAAACCAAGTTCATATACAAAATACCAATCAATTCAATATACCAACTACTCCCCCTGAGAAGTAGCTTCCCATCAAAGATCGGAATAAAAGATTTCTCTATTAATTATGTCGGTTGATGACAATCATCAACTGTCTAAGTCTCTGCCGGTGGGGGTATGACTCCAAGCTGATCTTTGAGATATTCAAAAGTCTCTTTAGGCAAAGGTTTAGTAAAAATATCTACAATCTGCTCTTTAGTATTCACATAAACCAATTTTATCTACTTTGCTTTAACGTTTTCCCCTAGGAAATTTAGATTGATAGAAGTATGTTTGGTTTTAGAGTGTAATACCAGATTCTTAGATATATCAATTGCTGCAGTGTTATCAAAATAAATAGTAATAGGTTCCTTGCATTTTAGCTTTATGTCTTTCAACATTTGTTTAAGACATAGTACCTGTGTATAGTTAGTTGCTGCTGCAACATATTCTGATTCTACTATTGATAAGTATGTACAATTTTGTTTCTTACTCAACCAAGAAACTAATCTATTTCCGAGAAAGAATGCTCCGTTGGTGGTGCTTTTTCTATCATTCACATCTCTTGCCCAATTTGCATCTGTGTATGCACATAATTCAAGGTTTTCATCTCTAGGATACCATAATCCAAGATTTATAGTGACTTGTAAGTATCGAAAAATCCTTTTTATTGCTGATTCATGATTTTCTATAGGATTACTTTGAAATCTTGAAACAATACATACTGCATTCATAATACTAGGTCTGGTTTGTGTCAAATATAGTAAACCTCCTATCATAAATTTGTATCTAGTTGGATTAACAGGTGTAGATTCATCCCTTAGTGATAATTTGTCATTTGTTGTCATAGGTGTGCTTACCGATTTAGAGTTCTCCATCCCAAATTTCTTTAGTAACTCTTTTAAGTACTTGGATTAACTCAAGAATATACCTTTATCAGTCTGTGAAATCTGCAATCCTAAAAAGAATTTTATTTCTCCAATCATAGACATTTCAAATTCTTGCTGCATTTTAATAGAAAATTCTTTACATAATCCATCTTCTCCTCCAAAGATTATATCATCAACAAATACTTCTATAATCAAGATGTCATCATTAGTTATTTTGTAATATAAATTATTGTTTGCATTTCCTTTAGTAAAATCAATCTTTAAGAGATACTTATCCAATTTTGCATACCAAGCTCTTGGAGCTTGTTTCAATCCATACAAAGATTTTCTTAACCTGTAGACCATATCATTGTCATCTGTCAAAGAAAATCCATCAATTTGTTCAATGTATACTTCTTCTTCAAGATCTCCATTTAAAAATGCACATTTAATATCCATTTGATAAACTTTGTAGTTCTTGTGTGCTGCAAAAGACAAAAATAATTTGACTACCTCAATTCTAGCTATCGGTGCAAAGGTTTCATTGTAATCAACTCCTTCCTTCTGAGAATATCCCTTACACACTAGTCTTGCTTTATTTCTGACAACCTTACCATCTTCATTAAGTTTGTTTATGAAAACCCATTTGGTTCCAATTACATTTTTATCTTTAGGTCGGGGAACTAATGTCCAAGTGTTTTTTTCTCAATTTGTTCTCATTCTTCTTCCATAGATTTAATCCAAAATTTATCTTCAAATGCCTCATTAACAGATGATGGTTCAATTTGAGAAATAAGACACACCTCTTCATTTTCCAATCTTCCTCCTATTATAACTCCTTTAAACTTGTTTCCAATTATCTGATCTTCAGAATGATTCAGTCTTACATACTGGGGTGTCTTTGTTTGCTATTGTTCCTCAATTACTATGGAATCCTCTGATGATACTGGGGTAACTGGATCTTCATTCTATACTGGTGGATTTAGTGTTGGTTCATTTGTGAAAAATTTTGTTGCCGGTTCAGAGTCTATATACCTTGAAGTTCCTTTGAATTGTTCATCAATCTTTACATTTGTACTTTCAACAATTTTCTGCAATCTTTTGTTAAAACATCTATATGCCTTGCTCTTAGATGATTAACCAAGAAATATTCCTTCATCACTTCTAGGATCAAATTTGCCAATGTACTCATCTCTTCTGATATAACATTTACTTCCAAAAATTCTGAAATACTTAAGAGTAGGATTATTACCAAACCATAGTTCATGAGGGGTCTTACCAGTTTCACCTTTGATGTGAAATTTTTTGAATGTATAGACCATTGTACTGACTGCCTCTCTCCAATATACATGTGGTAGGTTTGCATCTGATAACATACTTCTTGCTGCATCCAAGATAGTTTTGTTTTTCCTTTCAACAACTCCATTCTGCTGTGGTGTCTGAGGTGCTGATAGTTGTCTTTTGATTCCATTTACTTCACAAAACGTATTAAACTCCTTAGATGCAAATTATCCTCCTTGATGTGATCTTAGACATTTGATTTTCTTACTGGTTTCATTTTCTACCATTTCTTTGAATAGTTTGAACTTTCCAAGTGCTTCTGATTTTTCTCTAAGAAAAGTAACCCAACACATTCTAGAATAGTCATCAATGATTAGCATGAAATATCTATCACCTTGAAAGCTTTTAGTTCTAGTTGGACCACATAAATTAGTGTGAATCAAATCAAGAGCATTATTGGATTTTTTTGGAATACTTTTGAAACTAGCTATAACTTGTTTTCCAAATTGACATTCCTTACATACTGTATTCTAAGGTTTGACAATTTTAGGTAGATCTCTAACTGCCTTAGTAGCACTGATCTTCACCATGTAATCAAAGTTTACATGACAGAGTCTCTTATGCCATAACCAACTTTCATCTATATGTGCAATTAAGCATATCTTTTCACTTTTATTCAAATGAAAGATATTACCTCTAGTCTGATTACCGGTTGCAATTTCCAAACCAGTTCTATTCATGATTTTCCATTTTCCATTTTTGAATTGTAACTGAAATCCTTTCTCAACTAACTGGCCAACACTCAAAAGATTATGCTTTAATCCTTCAACATAGTAAACATTGTCAGTGTTATGTTTACCATCAAGAGATATTGTACCCTTACCTTTGATCAAACAAGCTTTGTCATCTCCAAATATCACTAAGCCTCCATTGTATTCTTGAAAGTTCAAGAATTTACCTTTGTCTCATGTCATATGATGTGAGCATCCTGAATCAATGATCCATTCATCTTTTACTTCAACTTTAGCTGTCAAAGCCTATTCTACTAGTTGAGCAGTAGGTGCTGGTTGATCTTCTATTATAGAAACAAAAACCCATCCATTGTATGTTGGATCCTCATCAGAATCATCAGTCACACCTTCATCAGCAATGTAACAAGATTTGTCTTTATTCTTCTTAAATCTGTATCTTTGATATTCAGGATTAGGCTTGTATGTTCTTCTATCTTCTTCTCTTAGTCTAGCATGTCTATCAGGGCATCTTGAAGCCATATGACCAATCTTATTGTAGTTAAAACATTTAAAGGGTGCTTTACCTTCATACTTACTTCCAACTAGACCTTTAGGCATTTTCCTTGCAAATAGTGTTTCAAGTTCTTCAAGTTCTTCAATTTCTTTCCTACTTTCTTCAAGTTCTCTTACATAAAAGGCTTTCCAATCAGATTTGTCAAATGATGGAGCAGATGATGTTGATGCTTTAAAGGCCAAATACGTCTTTATAGTAGCAACAGGACCAAATTCTTCAATTTCAAAAGCTGAAAGTTTCCCCATTAATGTATCCCTAGTAACTGATGTATTAGGCATTGTTCTTAACTCATTTATAGCAGTGACTTTCATTTTATATGTCGGTGGCAATCCTCTTAAAACTTTTAAAACAATTTCATCCTCAGTTAAGGTTCCTCCACAACATTTAATACCCAAAACAATTTCATTTACTCTTTCCATAAAAGCAAAAATCCTTTCATCTTCTTCCATTTTCAGATGTTCATACCTGACCCGAAAGCTTTCAAGTTTTGCAATTTTGACTATGGAATCTCCTTCATTCAGTGTTTCCAAATGATCCCAAATAGCTTTAGCAGTAGACCTATCTGATAGTCCCATGATTTGTTGATCTGATACTGCCCTCAAAGGTGCTTCTCTTGCTTTGCAATCATTTTCCTCATCTTTTGTCAAGTTGGGTGAAGTGGGCTAACTCTAAGTAGGAGCAGTATAACCATTCTTTGTAACATCCCATATGTCTTTTCCAATGCAAATTAGATGTGTCTCCATTTTGATCTTCCATATTCCATAGTTGATTCCATCAAGTTTAGGACTGTCCTTCCTGAAATAGTTAGTAGACATTGGATCTCCTCAAGCTATTAAACTTCTGTAAAATAGGACTAATCTCTGATACCAATTGTTAGGTCCCAGAGACAACTGAGAGGGGGGGGTGAATCAGTTGTCAAATAAATTCAAAGCAAAAACAACTTAACCAACTTAATACTTAATACCGGTAAACCAGTTCAATATGCCGGTAGACAGTTTTAACAGTTAATTGCTATACCTATAAGGATTAGTGCATGAAACATAAACACAAAGTCATCCACAACACATAACACCAATATTTGTACGTGGAAACCTTGTAAGGGGAAAAACCATGATGGGAAACCTTACCTACAATCAGATGATACTACTGTAGATAATAAGTGTACATAAATGGGGTCTGCACATGTAGAAAGGCCAAGCACCTAGAGCTCACTGCTCAATGACAAAAATGGGAGTCACATTGACTACAGTTGGATGGTTAAATCCAATAAGAATGTGCTACACAAAATAGCATCTTCATATGCTAGATTCAGTATCAGTGTAATTCTGATTGTCTTCACAAAAACCCTCCTTCAATCTTCAAATGATGTCTGTGTTTATAGCTCTTCTTATTCTTCCATATACCTTCACACAATCCTTTTTTGCATTCCACATTTGATCTTACAAATAAGATCTTACATTTATACCATAACCTAAGACCAATTTTAGGTCGGCTCTACAAGATATTACAATAAAAACATTTTACAAACAATACAATATCCGATGCAATAACTGATTGAACATGTTGGCTTAATGCATTTACAACAATAATTAATGATTTCCATAGCATGCCATGCTGATCTAGAAAAGATAAACCTGTAGGTGTAACCCTGGACCTATTTGCCGGTAACAGAAAATATGCAAATATGAATATACCAATAAACAAAACTCAAGAACAAGATGTCCAAACGATGTCTTCGACATTACCAAGTGTTTTCCATATCATTCCAAGTGTCGGTGATCATTATATCTTGCTAGTGTACCAGATGCCAGTGACTGTGCATGAGTCACTTGTTTGCCAGTGAATGTTGTTGATTCTCCAAAGTGCCAGAGTTGATACATGTTTAGTAGGTATTGACATCAATGAAAAAACCCTACCAAAATACCAACAAACAGAAGATATTTTGGCGAGGAAACCCGGTAGGGAAAAAACCTTAGTGGGATTTGTGACCCATAATATTTACTCACTGACCAATATGAATAAATATTACTGATATAATAGGGGCCTACACATGCAGGAAGGCCAACAACCTAGAGCTCACTTCTCGACCACAAAAAGGAGTCACATTGACTACAAAATTGGATGATTAAATCCAATGACAATGTAATGCTCAAAATAGCATCTACAATGCTTGATTCAGTACTGGTTTAAGCTCTGCCAAATGCCTCTGCCATAAAAATTTCTTTGCTTTTATCTTCTCTTATTCACTTATCAAAATTATTACATCAAAATGCATATACAGATATTCACTCTCATAATCCACTTGCATTAATCACCTATACATATTTCGCATACCTAACACACTTTTCACATTTCTATGTCACTTGCAAAATGACCTATAAGATCTCATACATATGAGTCTTTACAATACATCATGTCGGCTATAATATATAATTACAATACAAAAAATTATAATTTTCGTGTCTGTCGGGGTGCCAGTAAGATCTTCTATCGATGTAGGCTAGGTGTCAGTGTGAATAATCTTGTTGTGCCTATTGGTGCTTGTAGATGATTTTTTTTGCCGGTGTATGTTGTGAACCATATTATCATTTGGTTGCCATCAATGACAACATCAACTATTATCATCTAAGTGTAGAATGCCAACAATCTCCCCCTTTGGCATTGATGGCAACACTCATGAGAAAAAACTAAAAACTGATATCCAAAAATGAATTCCAAAACTTGATAAAAAAAAAGAGTGTTGCCCCTGAGCAAATGATCTCATCTATACATTTTTCTCCATACTAATACTCCCCCTTTGAACATCAATGACAAAGGATTTAAAAAAGAATCAAAGAATTCAAAATTCTACCTCATAAACTATATTCAGTTATGTACAATTTGAAAGATATCTGCCAAAATCAGATTAAGATTGCATGAATTTGGTGTTGTCAAAGATAATGGTTTCAGTTTGCTGGATCATACATGTCAAATAATGCATCTATTGCTCCGATGATATTTCTCCTTGAATTGTTTTTTTGGACAACTCAACCCACTGAGTTATAAGCTTGTCCAATCTAGGACAAAGTTTATTTTTCACCTCACATGCCTTCATTCTTATCCTTGCTTTTTCTTTTTCCAGTTTCTCAATCTTTTCCTCAAAAACTGCCATTTCTCGATCAAAAACTGATGTAAGTTCTGAAGAACCTATCATATTGTCTTCTATATCATCAATCTCTTTTTGTGTCATCCTTATCTCTTCCTCAATGTCTTTTGTCAATTTGTGAGGCTTGCATTCTTCCTTATATAATTCTTTATATTTCGGAATGGTGGAATTAAGTACCAGTAATAAGGAATCAATATGCTCAGTACAATCCTTGATAGTTTTATTAAAGAATTCATTTTTTTCCTTATTCACCCTTTCCATAATAGTATCCTCATTAATCTCATCTACAATTAACATATTTGAAGCAATAAATTTGGATAATGTATCCAATTTACCTAAAAATCTATCAATGTGATCTATCTTACAAGTCTATGCAATCATCTTGAATATAGGTAATATGTCCTTGAATGCTAAGGTGTTGCAATCTGTGATCCTCTTAATTGAATCCAAAAGTACATCATTCACATTTGTAGGCCTGAAAGTCATGGTGGAAGTGTTAGGCTCAGCTGTAACTTTCTTTTCTTCAGACACTTGTCCAATTGCCTTAACCACTTCTTCCTTATTTCCATCATTGACCTCTTCTTTATTCACTGTTTCTACATTTTGCTCATTCTGTGTTTCAATTTTTCTTTCAATCTTACTGTCTTCCTTATTCTCTGTCTTGTTGACTGTTGGTTCATCTATGCTCTGTTTAGGTTCAATCTCTGCCAGTTTCTCTACCTTTTGTTGATTGTCAACATTTGTAGGTACAATTTATGTTTTTACCTTTGCTTTTGCTTGTGCTTCTTCCTATTTCTCAAGGTTAGGCTGAGTAGCATATGGGATGGTATCAGGTTTCTCAACTTGTGCTGGTATCTCAATGTTCTTATAGTCAATAGTGTTGACCAGTGACTCAGAGATTTCAATATTTGTAGCATCAGTTTGTTTTACCTCTGTAGTCTCTTTGTCCATGACAATGTTGAAGTCTTGTATGTCCACATTCATGGTAAAAAGAACTTCAAATTTTGGATTGGTGTCATCTCTTGTAATTTCCTCTGCCTTCTCTTTCAGTTGACTGTCATTTTATACCGGTGCCTCTGTAGTTATTGGTGGGTTGTCCTGTGCTAGAGGAGGAAGGTTATACTTGACTATTATATTAGGTACACTACCAATTTTACCTTTACCTTTATCCTTTTGATATACCTTTGTAAAATACATCCATTTTCTCTCTATCCTTTTCTTCTTTCTTTTCTCTTTCGACAAAGAATATGTCCCACTTGTTTGTTGTTTCATTTGCAATTTCCTTAACTCGGCCTCCCATAAGGCTAACCTGCCAGTGACCACTTACAAAAATTGACCGGTTGGCTTCAACAATTAATTCATCAATCTCCTATCAAGAATTGATAGGGTGAACCACCAACAATGCTTCAACTTTTAATTTCTTATCCAATTCCATAGCTGACATCCTTTTAGCTTCTAACCTCAAATACAAATCTTTAGGCAGATCATCTACAACTTTAATGAGAACTTTATTGTAGATATCTAGATGTAATATAATTATTTCCTCTATAGTGTTTTTATCTGCATCCTTGAAAGAATGATAGAGTTTATTTACATTTCTAAGGTTACCTTCTTGTGTGATTTCATTTATCAGTTCGTCCGGTGTAAGAGTGTTTAGTGCCTTAGGTTTTGATTTCTTCTTAGAAGTTACCTTCTTCTTGGGACCACTAGGCTCTCTTACAACCTATTGCTTCTTTCTTTGTATCCTTGACTTCTTTGGAGATGGGGCAGGTATGGGTGAATGTTTTCTTTTCTTCCTTTCAACTCTTTTAAATTCAGTTGCTTTATCACTTTCTGTCTCAGAAGAAGTAACAATTGGGGAAACATGAGCTACCAATATCTGCTTTGACTGGCATTTTACTTCAGAAGCAATACCACCAAGACTCATCAAGCCTTCTATAACTTCTTTTACCATTTTAGAAGCATCTTTCATGAATTTGTCTCTTTTCTTTGTTTCCTTCATCATGACTACATCACTTTCAATTGTTTCAGCACTACCAAATAATTTCTTTGATGGTTTCGATGGAGAATCTAGGAGTGTTTTTACATATGATTCCAAGATGTGAGAGTCCACCTCATATCCCATTTCAGTTTTCCATACTGTTCTGGGTCTAACTACTTCCATCCATATTTCATCTCTCTTTACTACAAAGCATATTTGTTTATCATATTTGTCTACAATGCTTTGGGAAATCTTTTCTCTCTGTTTCATTCTAGTTTAAAAATTATTGAAGTAATCTTTGACCAACTCATCACTATTAGCTCCCATACTAGTGATTGCCTCCTTTAATTGTTTTCCAACAGAAATATCATAGGCAAAATACTTATGACCTATGTCAGGGATCTCCTTAGAAAAGTAATGCATTAAACATACTAACAAATTTCCAAATTTGAATGTTTCTTTCTTGTCACCTTCTATCTTATCCAAATTTTCTAGCAATTCATCCTTCAACCATTCACAAATATCAATCTTTGCATTGTTTACAATCATCTCATGTGCACTGTGAATCCATGAACTTGACATCAAATTCAATCTATTTGTGTGACCAATTTTATATCCAATTATCATGCTAGCAAGTTTAACATTTTTATCCTTTATGTCATTAACCCTAAGTGTCCAGTTGTCATATGTACCTCTGGTTAAGCTCATAACTTCCTTGTTAGGGATTTTCTTCTTCTTGTCATGTCTAGAACTGGTGGAGGGTAAACCAGTAACAACTTTGATAGCTTCCTTGGTAATCTTCAATATCGAATCCAACCACATAAATTCTCTATGAACTCTGCTAAGGACATAGCGGATCGGTTCATCTGAGAATTTTGGCATATGGAGGATGTCTATGAAACCTAAATCCTCAACTACCTTATGTTCTAGTTTCACTATCCCATCCTTGTCAGTAATTTTATTTATGTACATGTTCATTAAATCTTCATATTCTAAAATTTCTATGTTGCATTGTATGTATGCCCTAGGGTCTTTAGTGAAGGCGACTCCCTTCAGGATTTTGGAAAATGCACCAATAGAATCATCTTGTTTTGATATCTTGGGAATTATCTTGAAAACTGGTCTAGGTCACTTAATATTTTCCACAATGGTAGGGTTTTCTACGAATTTAGGAACAAAAGATGAAGATGCCATTGCGAAAGTTAAATACCTCTTAACTGTGAAATCCTTGGATGCCCTAAAAAAGATCTTTGTTTCTTTTCCTTTAGAATGCCTTTTCTCAATTTCTCTCTCTTCGAATTCTTGGATGCTTAGTGAGTTGAAATGAAAGGTAACAATGCCTTTATAACCAAAATTTTGACTTACAACTGCAATAAATGCTCGCTGGTGAAGTGAAAAACTCCACATATCTACCGGTAAAGAAGAAATATAACTTCTTACCATCAACCAAGGTTAAATGCATGGTTTTCAATTTGTTGCTTTGCCCCTAAGGATTATTCCTTAGTTGGATGAAGAATCTCCTACCGGTGTAGGATTACCCTGTTCTATCGGTGCAGTGACAGATTCATCACCTTTCTGATCTCTCTTCCTAATCCATTATTTTGAAAATTCATGCTTGATTTTAGTTACCTTATCTTTGCCTTTGTTATTAGATCCTTTATTGTTTGTCAATGAATTCTTTCGTCTACAAAATTTTGCAATATGTCCAATTTTGTTACATGCATAACAAGTTACATTGTTTCTCTTAATAGCCTTTCAATAACCTTGACTGGTTTGAGTTCTGCATTGATTAGATAAATGTCCAAATCTACCAAAAACATAGTATTTCACATTTATTTTGCAATTTTCTAAGTTATGACCATTTTTATTGCATTTGGAACATTGACCGATGGGTAAGTTTGTATTCTGATTATTCCTAAATCTGCACTGATTTTCTCTATGACCAAATTCATTGTAGTTAAAACATTTCCCATTAAATTTATAAGAATTAGGTTGCCTTACCGGTTTGCTGTGATCGTGATTGTTTACAGTCCTTGAGCTTTCTCCATGTTCAAATCCAAGTCCAATTATTTGTCCATCTGGTTTCTGACTTTTTAGCATATCATCAAGATTATCTAAAATTTTCTTGAATTTTTCTTGTATTCATTTGTAGTGACAAACTCACTTTCCAAAGTGCTAACCTCTCTCAAAAGTTCATTTTGTCATGTTGCATGTGGATCAAATCAATTTTGAGCATAATATTTTCATAACTAAGCTTTTGAGATTAATCTAATATTTCATTTAGTCTTCTGGCCAAATCTTCCTCATTCCTCTTTCTATCTTCAATATCTTTGCATAGTCTCATGGTTAAATCTTGCATGTAATTCTTCATGTTATTGTTCTGTTGTCTCAATTTGTTTGCAATATCTCTAATAGTTTCTTTTTCTTCATCATGTTTATTTTGCAATTGTAGATGTAATTCTTTTCTCCTTTTCTTTGCTATAACCAAGTTATCTTGAAGTGCTTTGATAAATTCCCAAGCAGTTATGAGTTCATCTTCCATTTTGATATTCTTCAATTTCTCTACATCAAAATCTTCAAGAGCTCCTTCCAATTGTTGTCTCAAGCTTTCCATTGATACCGATTTCAGAATCTTCCTCAAGTTGTTAGGCTTTTCCAAATAGAGGACTAGGCTCTGATACCAATTGTTAGATATTTGATCAGTCCCACAGACACTGAGAAGGGGGGGTGTATTAGTGTCTAACCGGTATATGAAATATTTAAACTTTTTTGCAACTTTACAACCCAAATTAATGTACCAGTAAACAAGCAATAAAGTAATAAAGATAAATAAGAGAGACAACATCAATGCACACCATATCACAAGATATTTTGGCGAGGAAACCCGATAGGGGTAAAACCTCGGTGGGATTTATGACCCACAATATTTACTCACTGGCCAATATGAATAAATATTACTGATATAATAGGGGCCTGTACATGCAGGAAGGCCAACAGCCTAGAGCTTACTGCTCAATCACAAAAAGGAGTCACACTAACTACAAAATTGGATGATTAAATCTAATGACAATGTACTACTTAAAATAGCATCTACAATGCTTGATTTAGTACCTGTTTAAGCTCTACCAAATACCTCTGCCATAAACCTTTCTTCACTCTTCTCTTTTCATATTCGCTCATCAAAATTATTATATCAAAATGCATTTACAGATATTTTCTCTCATAATCCACTGGCATTAATCACCTATACATATTTTGCATACCAAACACACTTTTCACATACCTATGTCACTTGCGAAATCACCTATAAGATCTTACACATATATGAGTCTTTACAATACATCATGTCAACTATACAATATAATTACAATACAAAGCAATATAATTTCCATGTCGGCTGGGGTGACGGTAAGATCTTCTATCGATGTAGACTGGGTGACAGTGTGAATAATCTTGTTGTGTTTGCCAATGCTGGTAGATGATGTTTGTTGGCAGTGTATGTTGTGAACCATATTACCAATTGGTTTCCATCAATGACAACATCAACTATTCTCATCTGAGTGTAGAATGGAAACAATTGAATCTTCGAAAAGCTTCTTATTTCTCCCTAAGAAAAGTAACCCAACACATTCTAGAATAATCATCAATTATTAGCATAGAGTATGTATCTCCCCATAGACTTCTTGTTCTTGCTGGACCACAAAAATTAGTATGAATTAAATCAAGAATATTATTAGATTTCTCAGTAATGCTCTTAAATGTTGTTCAAACTTGATTTCCCATTTGACATTCCTTACATACCATATTATGAGGTTTCACAATCTTAGGTAAATCCCTTACTACTTTAGTTGAATTGATCTTTACAATGCAATCAAAATTCACATGACATAGTCTCTTATGCCATAACTAACTTTCATCAATGTGTGCAATTAAACATGTCTTATCACTGGTATTCAAATGATAGATATTACCTTTAGTCAAATTACCAGTTGCAATCTCCAATCCAGTTCTGTTTATGATTTTGGATTTTTCATTCTTGAATTGTAACTAAAATCCTTTTTCAACTAATTGACCAACACTCAAAAGATTATGCTTTAAACCTTCTACATAATAAACATTGTCAGTATTGTGCTTACCATCCAAAGATATAGTGCCTCTCCCTTTGATTAAATAAGCTTTATCATCTCCAAACCTTACTAGACCTCCATGAATTTCCTAAAAAGATAAGAATTTTCTTTTATCACTAGTCATATGATGCAAGCATCCACTATCTATTATCCATTCATATTTTTCTTCAATATTTGTTGTTAGTGCCTACTGTATCAGTTTGACAATAGGTTTCAGTTGATCTTCTTTTATTGCAACAAAATCCCATCTGCTATATGTTGGATGTTCATCTAAATCATCTGTAACACCTTCATCTGCATAGTAACATGACTTGTCTCTATTTTTCTTAAATATGTATCTCTGATATTCAAGGTTAGGCTTATATGATCATTTTGCTTCCTCCCTTAATCTTGCATGTATATTAGGACATCTAGAAGCCATATGACAAACTTTATTGTAATTAAAACATTTGAAACATACTTACTTCCTGCTGGACCTTTAGGCATTTTCCTTGCAAATAGTGCTTCAAGTTCTTCAAGTTCTTTTCAATCAGTTTTGTCAAATGATGTAGATGATGATGATGATGATGATGATGATGATTCTTTGAAAGCTAAATCAGTCTTTATAGTAGCAACAGGACCAAATTTCTCAAGTTCAAATGTTGAAAGTTTTCCAACCAAAGTATCTCTCGAAACTGAAGTATTAGGCATTGTTCTCATCTCATTAATAACAGTCACTTTCATTTTGTAGGCCAGTGGCAAAGCTCTTATAACTTTAGACACAATTTCATCTTCACTTAAGGATCCTCCACAACATTGTATTCCTAAAACAATTTCATTAACTCTTTCCATAAATGCATAAATTCTTTCATCTTCTTCTATTTTCAAATTTTCATACCTAACCCGGTAACATTCCAATTTTGCAATTTTGACAGTGGTTTCTCCTTCATTTAGTGTTTCCAGTTTATCCCACATAGCTTTAGTAGTAGATCGGTTTGATAATCCCATGATTTGTTGATCTGATAATACGCTCAGAAGTGCTTCTCTTGCTTTGAAATCATTGTCCATGTCCTTAAACAATGTTGGCGGATGAGGTTGATTTGGAATAGGAGCAACATAGCCATTCTTTATAACATCCCATATATCTCTTCCAATGCAGTTCAGATATATTTCCATTCTAATCTTCCATATACCATAGTTAGTTCCATCAAGTTTCAGACTGTCCTTCCTAAAAATATTTGTTGCCATAGGATCTCCTCAAGCTGTTAGGCTTCCACTAAAAGAAGACTTAGTTCTGATACCAATTGTTAGGACCTAGGAAGGACATCTGAGAGGGGGGGTGAATCAATATTGTTAGGATTCCCAAAGATACTGAGAGGTGGGGGTGAATCAGAATCTAACCAGTTAAAAGATTTTCTTAACTTCAAACATGTAAAGCAGATCAATACTGTATACCGATAAATAAGAAATAATGCAATAAACAGAGATAACAACAACCACATGAAAAACACACCATAACACAGTAGTTTAATGAGGAAACCCGGTGTGGGAAAAACCTCAGTGGGATTTGTGACCCACAATATTCACTTACTGGCCAATAAGAGAATATTACTGCTACAAGAGGGGCCTGCACATGTAGGAAGGCCAAGTGCCTAGAGCTCACTGCTCAATTACAAAATGGGAAGCCTCACTAACTTACAAAAATGGATTATATAAATCCAATGTCTTGTACTACTTCAAAATAGCATCTACAATTCTAGATCCAGTATCGGTTTAAGCTCTGCTTTATACATAAACCCTTAACCTATAATTCACATAATAGGTCTGCCTTATTTTGCCTATCTTCTTCCTTTTTTTCATTACTCAAATGTTCTACAATGATCTCTTATATATATGAGTCATTTTACAACTTGCGAAGTCAGCTTACAATGATTTTACAAAATATATTATAAACAAAATTCCTATCAGCTTCTGTGTTGGTATACTTCCTTTCATTGTCAGTGGTCTGTGTGCCAGTTTGGAGTCTGACCTTGCTTGTGCCGGTAAATTTTCTTGCCAATGTCATAAGATTGTAAGGTTTCCATCAATGAAAAAACCTTCAATAACCTACAATATCTCATTGGAGTGTGGAATTGCCAACAATCTCCCCCTTTGGCATTGATGGCAACACTCATGAGAAAAATCCAAGAATTGTCATCCAAAAAGAATCTGCTAGAATTGTCTTGCCAAAAATGTTTACCAAAAGAATATGTGCTCCCCCTAAGCTGATGATCCATTTGCTGATTATTTTTCTCATTACCACTACTCCCCCTTTGGCATCAATGACAAAGGTTGTCAAGGTGTCAATTGAGTGTGGTTTCCATCTTCAACCTTGTAACCGGTTGGTTACAATTTGAAAAAGATCTACCAGTACTAGATTCTGGCTCTTAATGAACCGTTTGCTATCTTTTAATGTGGCCTCTATCCCTTGAACTATACCAGTGAGGTGTTGCATTTTCTCTACCGGTGTTTTCTATCCTTGAATTAAAGCATCAGATATTTCTTTTCTTAAGGAGGTGACGTAGTCCAATTTTGGATTTAGTCTCCATTTTATATCTTTAGCCTTTCCTTTTATTCTCACTTTTTCTCTTTCCAACTTTAGAAGGTCCTCCTCGAAACCTATTATTTTCTGCTTAAAAACTGATAATGGTTCAGATGAATTAATGAAATTATCAGCTAGTTGATTTATTTCTTCCTGTATCTTGTTGATCTTCTGGTCTATATCTACTATCAAAAAGTTAGTTTTACATGTATCTTTGTACAAGGTTTTAAATTCCTTCAATGTACTACATAGTTCCGATAGAAGAGTGTCAAATTGTCTTGTACACTTTTTTATTTCTTCTTCAAAGAATTTGTGTTTTTCCTTCTCTAGTCTCTCCTTGAATGCTTCCTCTTTTATTTGTTCAACTGTCATAGTGTTGTCAGTAATATACTTAGACAATGTGTCAAGTTGTTTCAAAGAATCTTTATTATCTACATTGCACTTAGGTGCTATCATTTTCAAAATTGGAATTGTGTCATCAATTGCTTTGTATGCTTGTGAACTACACTCTGTTATCTTCTTGATAGAATCCAAAAGAACTTTTGTCACATTTGTTGAGTTGAATTATGCATTGGAAGAACCAACAATCTGTATACCACTGGTGGGAGAAATTTCTTTTCTTGTGGTGACCTCTGGTAGGTCAGTTTGTGTTTGCATTTCTTTAAACAAAGGTTTGGATTGCGTAGTTGTTTCTAGTGGCACTATCTTTGCATGAACCTGGTGTTGTAAGGGAACCTGTTGCTCTACCTATTTCTTAGTGTGGTCACTTGTCAGTTTACCTTATGTGTTGTCTATTGCCGGTGCCTCATTTGCCACATCTATTTTCCCTGTTGAATCATTATCTACCACAATATTGACTTTCTGAGTGTCAATGTTCATTGTATATAACACCTCAGAATCTAGATTTGTGTCCTCATGTGATGTGTCCATACTCTCATTAGCCAGTTGATTGTCACTGGTAACTACCGGTGGAGTATCTAGAGGCGGTGGGGATAAGTTATCTGTTATTTTTATGCTGGGTGGACCACCAACCTTACCTTTTCCTTTATCCTTATCTTTTTGGTATACTTTAATGGGTTTAAGATTTTGATATTCTTCCTATTTTTCCTTCTCTACAAGGAATATGTCCCATGCATTAGTTGTTTCCTCTGCAACCTCATTCACTCTAACAACCATAAGTGCTACATGTCGGTGTGTAGTTGAAAATACTAACCGATTAGCCTCAGAGATCAGATCATCAATCTCTTTTGGTGAGTTTACAAGATGTACACCAAGTAGTTTTTCAATTTTTATTTTCTTATCAAGCTCTACAACAACTTACCTTCTAGCTTCGAGTCTTTTGAACAGTTCTGCCGATAATTCATCCACAACTTGCATCAATAATTTCTTGTAAATACCCAAGTGTAGGATTACATTGTTTTCAACTTTTTCCTTGTCATCAGTTGATAATGAGTCATATAATTTGTTGATATTTTTCAGCTTTCCATCCTCTGTTATTTCATTGAGAAGTTTGTCAATTGGAGCAATGGTTTGTTGAGTCTTCTTCTTGGGGGTTAACTTTTTCTTTGGAGTTAATTTCCTAGCTATGGGCCTTACTGCCTGTTGTTTCTGTCTGGTTCTTTGAGGAGAAGGTGTAGATATCGGTGAAGGTTTCCTTTTTCTCACAACTCTTTTAAATGTAGCTTGTATATCACTTTCCGAAGAATTTCCAACTAGTGAAAGGTGAGTTTTCGATTGAAGTGCTTCTAACTCATCTTCAGTAATCCTAGTTTGTTCGAGTACATCATCCTTAATAGCTTTTTCTTGCCTGGATCCTCTTCTAACTATTGCTTCAACCTTCTTAACCCTTTTCTTTTATTGAATTTGGTTTTCAAGAGTCTTAGCACTGCCAAATACCTCTTCTTTAGGTTCCTTAGGTGCTTCCAGGAGGGCTTTTGCATATGTTTCTATTATGTGGTCATTAGTTTCATATCCCATTTCAGTAACCCAAATGGTTCTTGGGATAACTGCCTCCATCCAAATTTCATCCTTCTTTATAACAAAACAAATTTCATCCATATACTTGTTTACAATTTCTTGTGACAATCTGACTCTGGTCTTCATCCGGGCCTTCAATGCCTGAAAAATACTCATCTATGTTCTTTTCTTTGTTCTCTCCCATGCTATTTAGTAAATCTGACAACTGTTTGCCTACCGGTATGTCAAAACCAATATTTATGTTACCGATACTAGGCACTTGTTTGGTTATGTGTAGCATTAGACAAACAAGTAGGTTTCCAAATCTAAATGTCCCCTTTTTGTCTTTCTTAATCTTTCCCAAATTGTCAATTAGTTCATCTTTAAGCCATTCGCACACATCTATCTTTGCATTATTATTAACCATATCATAGGCACTCTTTATGCATAGGCTAGAGACTGAGTTTAACCTATTTGCATGTGTGGTTTTGTAGCCTAAGATCATAATGATGAATCTAACATTGATATCTATTACATCATTTACCCATAAAGATCTCTTGTCAAATGTCGCGCCGGTTAGGTTAATCACTAGGTCATTTGAGACTTTCTTTGTGTTATCAGCTTTGTTATCAGTGGAAGGTAACCATGTCACAACTTTTACTGCTTCTTTAGTGATTTTGTGAACTGAGTCCAACCAGAAGAATGCACCATGTACCCTACTTAGTACTATCCTTATAACATCCTTAAGAAAATTTGAGATACTGAGAATTTTAGTGAAACCTAGGGTTTCCACTATCTTGTGTTTAGGTTTGATATTGTCGATTTCATCAAAAATTTCAATTTTATACATACTCTTGATTTCCTCATCACCTAATTCCTCTATGTGATAGTGAATATACATTCTAGGGTCTTCGGCAAAAACTACTCCCTTGGGGATTTGAGAAAAAGCACCAACATTATCATCTTTCTTAGCAATCTTGGGAACTCACTGGAATACGGGTCTAGGATGTTTGATTACTTTGACAATAGTGGGATTTGCAATGAATTCAAGAATAGATGAAGAAGCCATGGATATAAATACCTTTATCTGCCTTAGGAATGATTGTTTGATGAATTTCTTCTCTTCTTTGCTTGGAATGCCTTTGCTCAAGAATTTTCACGCTCTCAAAGGTTTGAATGCTTGGTGAAATGAAAAATGGAGCCAAAACAATGTTTTATAATGTTAATTTTGCCAACCACAACATTTAATGCTTTCCGGTTAAGTAATAACTTCTCACCATCAACAGCGGGAATAATAGTATGTTTTCACATTTGATTGCCAAACCCTCAAAGGAATTTTCTTCAGTTGGATGAAGAGTCTCCTACCGGTGGAGTGTTACTCTATTATGCTGGCAGAGGAGTATTCCTATCACCATTTAGATCTGACTTTCTGATCCATTGTTTTGAGAATTTTTGCTTTACCTCTTCAACTTTTTCTTTACCTTTCAAACTAGGACCTTTGTTACTTACCAACGAGGACTTGATTCTACAAAATTTAGCAATATGTCCAATCTTGTTATAAGCATAACAAGCCGCATTATTTTTTTGAATAGCTTTTCCATATCCTATGCCAGTTTGTGTTCTGCATTGATTAGATAAGTGTCCAAATCTTCTACAAACATAACATCTTACATTCATTCTGCAATTCTCTGAATTATGACCAACTTTGTTGCATTTGGAACATTGACCGGTGGGTGTATTAGTGCTTTGATAATTTCTAGATCTACACTGATTTGCTCTATGACCATACCTGTTATAGTTAAAGAATTTTCCATTAAATTTGTAAGCATTAGGTTGTCTTGCTAGTTTGCTATGATCATGTGTGTTTGCTATACCGGAGCTCTCACCAACTTCAAAGCCAAGGCCACAAGTGTCACCATTAGGTTTCTAATTCTTCAACAAGTCACCAAGTTCTTTTGAGCTTTTCTTAAATTTTTCTTTGTGCTGATTTGCAGTATCTAGTTCTCTTTCCAAGATACCTTTCTATCTCATGAGTTCATTTGAGTTATTTTGTGCATGCATCAGATCTATCTTCAACATATCATTTTCATAACTAAGTCTTGTGATTTCATTTGCAACATCATTCAATCTTCTAGTCAAGTCTTCTTCCTTCTTCTTTCTATCTTCAAATTCTTTACAAAATCTCATAGTCATATCTTGTATCTCATTCTTTGTTGTCATGTTTTCTTGTTTCGACTTATTCATCAGATCACTAAGAGTTTCCTTTTCATCATTTTCATTTTGCATCTTTTCACAAAGTTCTCTTCTCTTGTTCCTTGCAATGGTAATATTTTCTTTAAGTGCTTGAATAATATCCTGTGCAGCTTTTAGATCATCTTCAAGTTTGATATTTTTCAACTTTTTTGCATCATAGTCTGAGAGAGCTCCTTCTAATTGCTTCATCGAGTTTTCCATCTCTACCGGTGTCAAGATCTTCCTAAAGCTATTAGGCTTCTAAAAATAGAGGACCAAACTCTGATACCAATTGTTAGGATTCCCAAAGATACTGAGAGGGGGGGGTGAATCATTATCGAACCGGTTAAAAGATTTTCTTAACTTAAAACATGTAAAGCATATCAATATTGTATACTGATAAACAACAAATAATGCAATAAACAGAGATAATAGCAACCAGATGAAAAAAAAACCATAACACAATAGTTTAACAAGGAAGCCCAATGTGGGAAAAACTTTGGTGGGATTTGTGACCCACAATATTAACTTACTGGACAATAAGAGAATATTATTACTACAAAATGGGAAGTCTCACTGACTTACAAAAATGGATTATATAAATCCATTGTCTTGTACTACTTCAAAATAGCATCTACTATTGCAGATCCAATACCAGTTTAAGCTCTGCTTTATACATAAACCCTTAACCTATAATTCCCATTATAGGTCTATCTTATTTTGCCTATCTTCTTCCTTTTTTTCATTACTCAAATGTTCTACAATGATCTTTTATATATATGAGTCATTTTACAACTTGCCAAGTCAACTTACAATGATTTTACAAAATATATTATAAACAAAATTCATGTCGGCTTCTATGTTGGTATACTTCCTTTCACTGTCGGTGGTCCATGTATCGGTTTGGAGTCTGACCTTGCTAGTGCTAGTAAATTGTCATGCCGGTGTCATAGGATTGTAAGGTTACCATCAATGACAATACCTTCAATCACCTACAATATCTCATTGGAGTGTGCATTTGCCAACACTCCTTAAGTTGTTAGGCTTTTGAAAAAAGAGGACTTAGTTTTGATACCAATTGTTAGGACCTGGGAATGACAATTGAGAGGGGGGGTGAATCAATTGTCAACTAGTTGTCAATAAATTGTAATCCAAATGTAAATTATTTCAACTTAAACTTAATGCTGATAAACCAAACTTAAGTGTCGATAAAGCAGATTAACTATTATAGCAATACTAGTTTAACTTAATGCATGAAACATAAAGAGAAACAAAATCCACAATAAATGACACAAAGATTTTGATGTGGAAACTCGGTAAGGTGAAAAACCACTTCAAATAGTAAGTGTATACAAATGGGGTCTGCACATGCAGAAAGGCCAACCACCTAGAGCTCACTGCTCAATCACAAAATAGGAGTCACACTAACTACACAATTGGATGGTTAAATCCAATAATAATGTACTACTCAAAATAGCATCTCCAATGCTGGATTCAGTACCGGTTTAAGATCTGAAAATGAGTTCCAAACACCTTCATAACCTTCCTTAAACCTTCGAATAATGTCTACGTGATTCGCACAAGGATCTACTTATTTTCGTTCTTCAATATTCGAACACACTCATACCATAACCATATCTCGATCTTCAATAAGATCTTACAATCATATATACAAAACCTAAGACCAAATGTATAGCTTGGCTCACTAAAGATATTACAATTTAAATCAATTACGAATAAGTCTTGATGTGAGACAACATGTCGACTCAATACATTTACCATATTATCTAATCAATAAACAATCTCCATAATGTGTCATGCTGATCTGGAATACCGGTTCATAACCTAGACCTATCTATTGGTAAAGGCACATCTGTCAACCCAATTAGACCAATAAGAAAAACACCAAATCCAAGCTTCCAATCCATGTCTTTGACATAAACAAATGATCTCCATATGATAACAAGTCATCATTGTTGGGGGTGAACAATATAACCTATTGGTGAACACATACCGGTGACTGTGCATAAGGCACTAACCATACCGGTTAACATAATGTAAACCTCCAAGAAGACAAGTGTTGACATCAATGACAAAACCAATGCAAAAAATGATGAATTTATCCATAATACCAATAGGTTGAAGTGTGGGAAGACTTCCATGGTGTCACATTGGTGGAGGGGTGTTGAGTACATCACAACTCATGAGATCTTCAATGACCATTAATGATGATCTTTATAGGGGGGTGAATTGGAGGTTGTTTAAATGCGAAGGTAGGGGATGGGTTTTGGCATTCTCTAGGTGTTGGTATATTGTAGAGGTTAGAGGGATTGAGATAGGAGGGGGCCTAGGAGTCTTATATTTAAGGGAGATAGAAGTGAATTTTTTGCTTCATTCACTCAAATATCATCTTGCCTTTTTCAACAAGATTTTAGAGAAGTGTCTCGAGGGGATTTTCAAATTTGAAAGACCCCTCTTTTTTGCAGATAATGGAGCTCTTACTTGAGGAGGATTACTTTCAATCAAAATTTCCCTATAAGACAAACATGAATACTCTCTCTTTTATGATGGCTTGGGGTCTTATTTTTCAGTCGAGAGAGGAGGTGATCTGGGTGGTGAAGGTTTGCATTCCATACCATTCCTTGTGCGATTTGAAATCTCTCATGGTAAGGGAAGTGGTGGGGAAGGATCTATGTCCACCATTAAAAGAAGGTATCATACCAAAAAGAGGGGAAGAAGAAGCTACATTTCGGCCATTTATTTTGTGGACTGACAAGGTAGACAAAGAGGCATGTATATAAGTAGAGTGCTTGGGGTGGGAGATGCTCACAAATTTCATTTGGGATCATAAAGTGGAGTTGTGAATTACCAAGGAGGCCAAGTGCTATAGTCACTGGTTAGGAGGGACCTCAAAGAGATCAATTCGGACCAAGAATCAAGAGTAGACACAATGGGAACAAGAGGATATGATGGAGACAATGTGGAACTGAATCAATTAGATCATGAAAACTAATTATAGATAACCGGTAATATTTGGATTACAATATTCGGCTTACTGACTTGCTACATACATTCTCAATTACAGAAATGGTCATTTTTGGACCTCTAAATCTTAAGATCTATCTTCTATGTTCTATCTAACTCCTTTGAATGAATTCTAATGCTCAATTACAATGATTTATACTTTCCAAGGGGATCTAGTCTACTCAAAAGGGGTCAAATATCAAAGAACAAGATCAAACGTGTAAAACCAACAAGTTGACTTCTGCTAAAGAGATTCCTCTAGAAAATCCAAAGGATGGAGTGTGGATTAGAGGGAAGGTTGGCCGCACACCAAGGAACATTGAGATCAACAAATTGGGGCTGCACAAGCTACAAAAAGGATTAGAAAGATTCTCCAATAGGAAATTAGGGTCAAGCGGTTTCAGTATCCAAAGCCAAGAACTTTCTTAGAATTCGGAATCGATAACTTGCCTAAAAATAATCCAAATGCTCCATGGTTAAGGAATAAGGAAGATGATCACGTCCTCAAGAAAATTATAGTTCAAAAAGATCTGGTGAGTTGATGCAAGAGAATATAGAAAGAAATGTTGAAACTCCAAAACAAAAAATAAATATTTTTGGTTGACGCAAGCTTGCCAAGAACTGAGAATGCTCCTACATTAGACATCTAGGATTGTTGAAAAAGTGAGTCTCTCACTTTGTTGGGGCTAGAGGAAAACCAAGATGGTCTACCTCTACCTAATAAATCCAAGATAAATCTTCAACTGGTCTGCCCTTCCACTTCACAAGATACTCCTTTTACTAACTACTTCGGGTACTACACCCAATCCTGTTGTCCGAAATATCTTCAATATGATCTAGCTCCTTCTGAGGTAACTATTTTTTCCAATTCTAGAATACTGTCTTCACTGAATTCTGATTCATGATACTAATGTATATCTTCAACATTAAATATAGGTGAAATACTCAAACTATTTGGTACCTCCACTTTATATGCATTTCCACAATTGAATTTCGTCAAGATCTTGCAAGATCCAAACTTCCTGATATGTAACTTGTTATATCTTCCAATTGGATATCTTTCTTTTCTTAGATCACCATCATTTCATCATCAACTTCAAATTCCTTATGTCTTATTTTCTCATCTCCTTTCTGCTTATACTTGTTATTAATATCCTTCGAATGTTTCCTAACCTTAATATGTAAGGCCTTCATGTGATCTTCAAATTCTTCTAACTCTGCACTCAGCATGTCTTTATTAATGATATCTCTCAATTCTGATATACCTCTAGGGTGTACTCCGGTAACAATCTCAGAAGACGTTCTTCCAGTACTCTTGTTCACTAAATTATTGTAGGCAAACTTTGCTTGTGCAAGAACCAAATCCCAGCTTCCAGTTTTCTCTCCAACCAAGCATGTCAACAAATTTCCCAAGCTTTGATTTACTCCCTTTTTCTATCCATCAGTCTCTCAGTCAAAAGGATAACTGAATTTAAAATTTGCCTTCATCTTCTTCCAAAGTGTTCTCCAAAAATAACCATCAAACTTCGTATGTCTGTCTAAAATTACTCTCTTAGGTAATCCATGTAATCTTACTATTGGCCACTTGGAGGAATTGATTAAGTGTTCCATTGATGTTTTGTCATTGATGCCAAAACTAGTTGTTTGGATGCTTTACCGACACCCATTTAGTCTCGATAGGTTGAGTAGTTTCTAGTTGGTTTGGATCCAACATGATCTAGTAGGCTCTTGTATTATTTGGTTATGGAATCGGCTTATTCATGATACCCAAGTTCATATTCAATAAGTTTGTTTTGGTTTGGTGATCGGATGCTATCTTGGTTTCTGATAAGCTTGGCTTCTAGTTCTGGTGAAGGTTTCACTGACAAAGCTTTTGATGAAGATCTTTGATGAATTGCATAAGTGGTGTCGGTGCAGCTTCTAATGGAGTTTCAGGATGTTGTTGGTAATCATATTTGAGACTTGGTGGATGGAGATTAGTGTTGTAGCATGTGGACATATATTGGGTATTGGTTGGTCTAGGTTATGGACCGATTGAATGAAGCATGTGGATTGGACCTCTTGATGTGTTTCTGGGATGTCTTATGTGTCGTATATTATTTGTTTGGTCTAAGGCCAACATGTTTTGTAATTATGTAATTGGTTTATTGTCTGGTGGCTAACCCGATTGTTTATAGCTGAGGGTTTACATATATAATGTAAGATCTCATTATAGATCATCATGTTAATGGTTATAGGAATGGGAAATGGATGTAATGTGCGAATAATGTAATATCATTTAGGTAGAGGATTTGGTTGACCAATGGAGACTGAATTAGGTTTATGTAAGAGGATTTAGTCCTTCAGTATTGAGCTTAACTAAAATTGTACTCAGGCATAGGAGATGCTATCTTTTGCAGTTCAACACTTCTCTGGATTGTAGTCTAGATTTCTATGTAGTTAGTGAGACTCCTTTGGTGATGAGTAGTGTCCTTTAGGTTGTTGGCCTTCCTGCAAGTCTAAGCCCCTCAATTGTAATTCACATACTTACTACAAAAGTATTATCAAACTATGGTAGACTTCCCACCGTGGCTTTTCCCTTTACTGGGTTTTCCACATAAAAATCTTGGTGTCATGTGGATGGTATTTATTTTGTGATTAGTGTTTATGCTTAATTTATTTAACTGTTATTCCGATATTTGGTTATAGTATTCCAATATTAATATTCTGGGTTAGGGTATTAAAGTTTTAATTGCTTAAGGTTCTGGTAATTTGTGACAACTGATTCACCCCCCCCCCCTCTTAGTTGTCTTTTGGTTATTTGAACTATCTAACAATTGGTATCAGAGCTTTGGTACTCTCTGCAGAAAGCTTAACCTCTTGAGGAAGATCCTATGGCATCAAACAATTCAAGTTCATCCAGCTCATCTAGAGCTATCTTTTTGAGAGATATTCCTAGGCTTGATGGAACAAATTACACAATATGAAGATTTAGATGGAGACTCATCTAAGATGTCTTGGCAAGGAGATTTGGGAGATCACACAGAATGGTGTCACACCTTATAATCTGCCATCTAGAAATCCTCCTTTGGAGAACTTGGATAAGGATCTTGAGAATGATTGTAGATCAAGAGAAGCCCTCTTGTGTGTACTTTCTAATCAACAAATAATGGGATTAACCGAAAAATCATCTGGAAAAGCTATATGGTATAAGTTGAAGACTCTTAATGAATATGACCCTACAGTGAAGATTACTAAACTTGATGGTTATCGAGTGAGATATAAAAAACCTAAAGATGGAAGAAGATGAAAGGATTACTGCATTCATGGAAAGGGTAAATGAGATTGTTATGGGAATTCAATGTTGTGGTGGAACTCTAAGTGAAGATGAAATTGTTTCTAAAGTTATGAGAGCCCTACCACCGGCTTACAAGATGAAGGTTGCTTCTATTAATGAGTTGAGAATAATGGATAATACATATGTTAACAAATATACCCTGGCTGGGAAATTATCTACTTTTGAGCTTGAAGAATTTGGACCTTCTAGAGCTATAAAGATTGAACCTTCTTTTCATGCATCTACATCAGCAACCGGTAATCAAGATTGGAAAGCTTTATATGTAAAGGAATTGGATGATATGAAGAGAAAAGATGAATAATTTGAGCAAATTGAAGCACTATTTGCTAGAAGAGTACCTAAAGGACTAGTAGGACATAAGTATGAAGGAAAAACACCTCTTAAATGTTTTGCATGTAATAAGATTGGTCATTTTGCATCTAGATGTCCTCGAAGGAATTCAAGATTTGAAGAAAGAGAAAAGATATTTTAAGCATAACCCTAGATATCAGAACAAGTATAAGTACAGGAAAAATAGAGACAAGTTAAGCTACATAGTGGACAAGGAAGGCATTACTGGTTTTGATGATCAACTGGAAGAAGACTCTGCTAGTGGTTCCGACAATGGGAAGGAATGGGTATTCTTGGCTATGAAGGAAGATGATTCAGCACTAGAAGAGAATGTACCTGAAGAGAAGGCACTTGCTGCTAAAATTGAAGACAAGGATGAATGGGTAATTGACAGTGGTTATTCACATCATATGACTGGAGATAAAGGGAAGTTTCTATCTTTGCAAGAATTTGATGGCCGTCTAGTTAGAATTGGAGATGACAAAGAATGTATGATCAAAGGAAAAGGAACTAAATCATTGGATGGTAAAAACAATACTGAAAATGTTTATTATGTTGAAGGTTTAAGGCATAATCTTTTGAGTGTAGGACAATTGGTGGATAAGGGATTTCAATTACATTTCAAGGATGGAAAATGCAAAATCGTTAATAGAATTGGTTTGGAGATTTCTACCAGTACACAAAGAAAAGGTAATATATTTCATTTGAACTCTAGTGAGAAGACATGTTTGATTACACAAATTGATGAAAGTTGGCTATGGCATAAAAGACTGTGTCATGTGAATTTTGATTGCCTTGTGAAGATCAGTTCAACTAAGGCAGTTAGAGATATACCTAAGATTATGAAGCCCTATAATCCGGTATGTATAAAATGTCAAATGGGTAAATAGGTCAGAACCTCTTTTAGGAATATACAAGATAAATCTAATGATGCTCTTGATCTTATTCATACTAATTTGGGTGGCCCTGGTAGAGTTAAAAAATTTCAAGTTGATAGATATTTCATGCTAATCATTTATGAATATTCTAGAGTGATGTGGGTTACTTTTCTATAAGAAAAATCTGAGGCATTTGAAAAGTTTAAGATTTTTAAGGGTAAAATGGAAACTAAGACAGGATTGAAGATAAAATGTTCGAGGTTAGATCATGGTGGAGAATTCACATCCAGTGAGTTTAATAAATTTTGTGAGAAGCATGGTATAAGAAGACAGTTTTCTTCTCCTCGGACACCTCAACAGAATGGAGTTGTGGAAAGGAAGAACAAAACTATCTTGGATGCTGCTAGAACAATGATGATGGAATCTATTCTACCTCATATCTACTGGAAACAAGAAGTGAGCACAAAATTTTATGCATTCAATAGAATACATATCAAAGGAGAAACCAATAAGACACCTTATGAATTGTGGTTTGGCAATACACCTATAGTTAAGTATTTCAGAATATTTGGTAGTAAATGTTATATCAAGAGAGATGATATTATTGGCAAATTTGATCCTAGATGTGATGAAGGCATATTTCTTGGTTATTCTACTAAAAGCAAGGCATATAGATGTTATAAAAAGAGATTGCAGGGAATTGTGGA